>NW_027473828.1:97039-138281 GCF_050947335.1 Megachile rotundata
AACGACAATTACTATACTTATTATTCTTGTTTTTATCAATCTAACTCATATTATTAACCATCTTAAGCATATATGATCGATAGGACGACAATTAATATACTTATTACTCTTATTATTATCAATCTAACCCATATTATTAGCCATATTATGCAGATATGATCGATGGAACGACAATTACTATACTTATTACTCTTATTATTATCAATCTGACTCATATTATTAACCATATTATGCTTATATTGTCGATAGAACGACAATTTCTATACTTATTACACTCACTATTATCAATCTATCTCATATTATTAAACATATTATGCAGATATGATCGATAGAACGACAATTACTATACTTATTACACTCACTATTATCAATCTAACTCATATTATTAAACATATTATGCAGATATGATCGATAGAACGACAATTACTATACTTATTACTCTTATTAATATCAGTCCAACTTATATTATCAGCCATATTATGCTTATATGATCGATAGAACGACAATTACAATACTTATTACTCTTATTATTATCAATCTAACTCATATTATTAGCCATATTATGCATATATGATCGATAGTACGACAATTACTATACTTATTACTCTTATTATTATCAATCTAACTCATATTTTTAGCCATATTATGCTTATATTGTCGATAGAACGACAATTACTATGCTTATTACACTCACTAGTATCAATCTAACTCATATTATTAACCATATTTTGCAGAGATGATCGATGGAACGACAATTACTATACTTATTATTCTTATTAATATCACTCCAACTTATATTATCAGCCATATTATGCTTATATGATCGATAGAACGACAATTACAATACTTATTACTCTTATAATTATCAATCTAACTCATATTATTTGCCATATTATGCTTATATGATCGATAAAACGACAATTACTATACTTATTACACTCACTATTATCAATCTAACTCATACTATTAACCATATTATGCAGATATGATCGATAGAAGGACAATTACTATACTTATTACTCTTATTATTATCAATGTAACTCATATTTTTGGCCATATTATGCTTATATGATCGATAGAACGACAATTACTATACATATTACTCTTATTATTATCACTCCAACTTATATTATCAGCCATACTATGCTTCCATGGTCGATAGGACGACAATTACAATACTTATTACTCTTATTATTATCAATCTAACTCATATTATTAGGCACATTATGCTTATATGATCGGTAGTACGACAATTACTATACTCATTACTCTTATTATTATCAATCTAACTCATATTATTAGCCATATTATGCTTATATGATCGATAGTACGACAATTACCATACTCATTACTCTTATTATTATCAATCGAACTCATATTATTAGCCATATTATACAGATATGATCGATAGAACGACAATGACTATACTTATTACTCTTATTATTATCAATCTGACTCATATTATTAACCATATTATGCTTATATTGTCGATAGAACGACAATTTCTATACTTATTACACTCACTATTATCAATCTAACTCATATTATTAAACATACTATGCAGATATGATCGATAGAACGACAATTACTATACTTATTACTCTTATTAATATCAGTCCAACTTATATTATCAGCCATATTATGCTTATATGATCGATAGAACGACAATTACAATACTTATTACTCTTATAATTATCAATCTAACTCATATTATTTGCCATATTATGCTTATATGATCGATAAAACGACAATTACTATACTTATTACACTCACTATTATCAATCTAACTCATACTATTAACCATATTATGCAGATATGATCGATAGAAGGACAATTACTATACTTATTACTCTTATTATTATCAATGTAGCTCATATTTTTAGCCATATTATGCTTATATGATCGATAGAACGACAATTACTATACATATTACTCTTATTATTATCACTCCAACTTATATTATCAGCCATACTATGCTTCCATGGTCGATAGGACGACAATTACAATACTTATTACTCTTATTATTATCAATCTAACTCATATTATTAGGCACATTATGCTTATATGATCGATAGTACGACAATTACTATACTCATTACTCTTATTATTATCAATCTAACTCATATTATTAGCCATATTATGCTTATATGATCGATAGTACGACAATTACCATACTCATTACTCTTATTATTATCAATCGAACTCATATTATTAGCCATATTATACAGATATGATCGATAGAACGACAATGACTATACTTATTACTCTTATTATTATCAATCTGACTCATATTATTAACCATATTATGCTTATATTGTCGATAGAATGACAATTTCTATACTTATTACACTCACTATTATCAATCTAACTCATATTATTAAACATACTATGCAGATATGATCGATAGAACGACAATTACTATACTTATTACTCTTATTAATATCAGTCCAACTTATATTATCAGCCATATTATGCTTATATGATCGATAGAACGACAATTACAATACTTATTACTCTTATTATTATCAATCTAACTCATATTATTAGCCATATTATGCATATATGATCGATAGTACGACAATTACTATACTTATTACTCTTATTATTATCAATCTAACTCATATTTTTAGCCATATTATGCTTATATGATTGATAGAACGACAATTACTATACATGTTACTCTTATTATTATCACTCCAACTTATATTATCAGCCATACTATGCTTCCATGGTCGATAGGACGACAATTACAATACCTATTACTCTTTTATTATCAATCTAACTCATATTATTTGCCATATTATGCTTATATGATCGATAAAACGACAATTACTATACTTATTATTCTTATTTTTATCAATTTAACTGATATTATTAACCATATTATGCAGATGTGATCGATAGGACGACAGTTACTATACTCATTACCCTTATTATTATCACTCTAACTCATGCTATTAACCATATTATGCTTATATTGTCGATAGAACGACAATTACTATACTTATTACTATTATTATTATCAATCTAACTCATATTATTTGCCATATTATGCTTATATGATCGATAGAACGACAATTACTATACTTATTACTCTTATTATTATCAATCTAACTCATGTTATTTGCCATATTATGCTTATATGACCGATAGTACGACAATTACTATACTCATTACTCTTATTATTATCAATCGAACTCATATTATTAGCCATATTATGCAGATATGATCGATAGAACGACAATGACTATACTTATTACCCTTATTATTATCAATCTGACTCATATTATTAACCATATTATGCTTATATTGTCGATAGAACGACAATTTCTATTCTTATTACACTCACTGTTATCAATCTAACTCATATTATTAAACATATTATGCAGATATGATCGATAGAACGACAATTACTATACTTATTATTCTTATTGTTATCACTCCAACTTATATTGTCAGCCATATTATGCTTCCATGGTCGATAGAACGACAATTACTATACTTATTATTCTTGTTTTTATCAATCTAACTCATATTATTAACCATCTTAAGCATATATGATCGATAGGACGACAATTAATATACTTATTACTCTTATTATTATCAATCTAACCCATATTATTAGCCATATTATGCAGATATGATCGATGGAACGACAATTACTATACTTATTACTCTTATTATTATCAATCTGACTCATATTATTAACCATATTATGCTTATATTGTCGATAGAACGACAATTTCTATACTTATTACACTCACTATTATCAATCTATCTCATATTATTAAACATATTATGCAGATATGATCGATAGAACGACAATTACTATACTTATTACACTCACTATTATCAATCTAACTCATATTATTAGCCATATTATGCATATATGATCGATAGTACGACAATTACTATACTTATTACTCTTATTATTATCAATCTAACTCATATTTTTAGCCATATTATGCTTATATGATTGATAGAACGACAATTACTATACATGTTACTCTTATTATTATCACTCCAACTTATATTATCAGCCATACTATGCTTCCATGGTCGATAGGACGACAATTACAATACCTATTACTCTTATTATTATCAATCTAACTCATATTATTAGCCATATTATGCTTATATGATCGATAGTACGACAATTACTATACTCATTACTCTTATTATTATCAATCGAACTCATATTATTAGGCATATTATGCAGATATGATGGATGGAACGACAATTACTATACTTATTACTCTTATGATTATCAATCTGACTCATATTATTAACCATATTATGCTTATATTGTCGATAGAACGACAATTACTATGCTTATTACACTCACTAGTATCAATCTAACTCATATTATTAACCATATTATGCAGAGATGATCGATGGAACGACAATTACTATACTTATTATTCTTATTAATATCACTCCAACTTATATTATCAGCCATATTATGCTTATATGATCGATAGAACGACAATTACAATACTTATTACTCTTATAATTATCAATCTAACTCATATTATTTGCCATATTATGCTTATATGATCGATAAAACGACAATTACTATACTTATTACACTCACTATTATCAATCTAACTCATACTATTAACCATATTATGCAGATATGATCGATAGAAGGACAATTACTATACTTATTACTCTTATTATTATCAATGTAACTCATATTTTTAGCCATATTATGCTTATATGATCGATAGAACGACAATTACTATACATATTACTCTTATTATTATCACTCCAACTTATATTATCAGCCATACTATGCTTCCATGGTCGATAGGACGACAATTACAATACTTATTACTCTTATTATTATCAATCTAACTCATATTATTAGGCACATTATGCTTATATGATCGATAGTACGACAATTACTATACTCATTACTCTTATTATTATCAATCTAACTCATATTATTAGCCATATTATGCTTATATGATCGATAGTACGACAATTACCATACTCATTACTCTTATTATTATCAATCGAACTCATATTATTAGCCATATTATACAGATATGATCGATAGAACGACAATGACTATACTTATTACTCTTATTATTATCAATCTGACTCATATTATTAACCATATTATGCTTATATTGTCGATAGAACGACAATTTCTATACTTATTACACTCACTATTATCAATCTAACTCATATTATTAAACATACTATGCAGATATGATCGATAGAACGACAATTACTATACTTATTACTCTTATTAATATCAGTCCAACTTATATTATCAGCCATATTATGCTTATATGATCGATAGAACGACAATTACAATACTTATTACTCTTATTATTATCAATCTAACTCATATTATTAGCCATATTATGCATATATGATCGATAGTACGACAATTACTATACTTATTACTCTTATTATTATCAATCTAACTCATATTTTTAGCCATATTATGCTTATATGATTGATAGAACGACAATTACTATACATGTTACTCTTATTATTATCACTCCAACTTATATTATCAGCCATACTATGCTTCCATGGTCGATAGGACGACAATTACAATACATATTACTCTTATTATTATCAATCTAACTCATATTATTAGCCATATTATGCTTATATGATCGATAGTACGACAATTACTATACTCATTACTCTTATTATTATCAATCGAACTCATATTATTAGGCATATTATGCAGATATGATGGATGGAACGCCAATTACTATACTTATTACTCTTATGATTATCAATCTGACTCATATTATTAACCATATTATGCTTATATTGTCGATAGAACGACAATTACTATGCTTATTACACTCACTAGTATCAATCTAACTCATATTATTAACCATATTATGCAGAGATGATCGATGGAACGACAATTACTATACTTATTATTCTTATTAATATCACTCCAACTTATATTATCAGCCATATTATGCTTATATGATCGATAGAACGACAATTACAATACTTATTACTCTTATTATTATCAATCTAACTCATATTATTTGCCATATTATGCTTATATGATCGATAAAACGACAATTACTATACTTATTATTCTTATTTTTATCAATCTAACTGATATTATTAACCATATTATGCAGATGTGATCGATAGGACGACAGTTACTATACTCATTACCCTTATTATTATCACTCTAACTCATGCTATTAACCATATTATGCTTATATTGTCGATAGAACGACAATTACTATACTTATTACACTCCCTATTATCAATCTAACTCATACTATTAACCATATTATGCAGATATGATCGATAGATGGACAATTACTATACTTATTACTCTTATTATTATCAATCTAACTCATATTTTTAGCCATATTATGCTTATATGATTGATAGAACGACAATTACTATACATGTTACTCTTATTATTATCACTCCAACTTATATTATCAGCCATACTATGCTTCCATGGTCGATAGGACGACAATTACAATACCTATTACTCTTATTATTATCAATCTAACTCATATTATTAGCCATATTATGCTTATATGATCGATAGTACGACAATTACTATACTCATTACTCTTATTATTATCAATCGAACTCATATTATTAGGCATATTATGCAGATATGATGGATGGAACGACAATTACTATACTTATTACTCTTATGATTATCAATCTGACTCATATTATTAACCATATTATGCTTATATTGTCGATAGAACGACAATTACTATGCTTATTACACTCACAAGTATCAATCTAACTCATATTATTAACCATATTATGCAGAGATGATCGATGGAACGACAATTACTATACTTATTATTCTTATTAATATCACTCCAACTTATATTATCAGCCATATTATGCTTATATGATCGATAGAACGACAATTACAATACTTATTACTCTTATAATTATCAATCTAACTCATATTATTTGCCATATTATGCTTATATGATCGATAAAACGACAATTACTATACTTATTACACTCACCATTATCAATCTAACTCATATTATTAACCATATTATGCAGATATGATCGATAGAAGGACAATTACTATACTTATTACTCTTATTATTATCAATGTAACTCATATTTTTAGCCATATTATGCTTATATGATCGATAGAACGACAATTACTATACATATTACTCTTATTATTATCACTCCAACTTATATTATCAGCCATACTATGCTTCCATGGTCGATAGGACGACAATTACAATACTTATTACCCTTATTATTATCAATCTAACTCATATTATTAGGCACATTATGCTTATATGATCGATAGTACGACAATTACTATACTCATTACTCTTATTATTATCAATCTAACTCATATTATTAGCCATATTATGCTTATATGATCGATAGTACGACAATTACCATACTCATTACTCTTATTATTATCAATCGAACTCATATTATTAGCCATATTATACAGATATGATCGATAGAACGACAATGACTATACTTATTACTCTTATTATTATCAATCTGACTCATATTATTAACCATATTATGCTTATATTGTCGATAGAACGACAATTTCTATACTTATTACACTCACTATTATCAATCTAACTCATATTATTAAACATACTATGCAGATATGATCGATAGAACGACAATTACTATACTTACTACTCTTATTAATATCAGTCCAACTTATATTATCAGCCATATTATGCTTATATGATCGATAGAACGACAATTACAATACTTATTACTCTTATTATTATCAATCTAACTCATATTATTAGCCATATTATGCATATATGATCGATAGTACGACAATTACTATACTTATTACTCTTATTATTATCAATCTAACTCATATTTTTAGCCATATTATGCTTATATGATTGATAGAACGACAATTACTATACATGTTACTCTTATTATTATCACTCCAACTTATATTATCAGCCATACTATGCTTCCATGGTCGATAGGACGACAATTACAATACCTATTACTCTTTTATTATCAATCTAACTCATATTATTTGCCATATTATGCTTATATGATCGATAAAACGACAATTACTATACTTATTATTCTTATTTTTATCAATTTAACTGATATTATTAACCATATTATGCAGATGTGATCGATAGGACGACAGTTACTATACTCATTACCCTTATTATTATCACTCTAACTCATGCTATTAACCATATTATGCTTATATTGTCGATAGAACGACAATTACTATACTTATTACTATTATTATTATCAATCTAACTCATATTATTTGCCATATTATGCTTATATGATCGATAGAACGACAATTACTATACTTATTACTCTTATTATTATCAATCTAACTCATGTTATTAGCCATATTATGCTTATATGACCGATAGTACGACAATTACTATACTCATTACTCTTATTATTATCAATCGAACTCATATTATTAGCCATATTATGCAGATATGATCGATAGAACGACAATGACTATACTTATTACCCTTATTATTATCAATCTGACTCATATTATTAACCATATTATGCTTATATTGTCGATAGAACGACAATTTCTATTCTTATTACACTCACTGTTATCAATCTAACTCATATTATTAAACATATTATGCAGATATGATCGATAGAACGACAATTACTATACTTATTATTCTTATTGTTATCACTCCAACTTATATTGTCAGCCATATTATGCTTCCATGGTCGATAGAACGACAATTACTATACTTATTATTCTTGTTTTTATCAATCTAACTCATATTATTAACCATCTTAAGCATATATGATCGATAGGACGACAATTAATATACTTATTACTCTTATTATTATCAATCTAACCCATATTATTAGCCATATTATGCAGATATGATCGATGGAACGACAATTACTATACTTATTACTCTTATTATTATCAATCTGACTCATATTATTAACCATATTATGCTTATATTGTCGATAGAACGACAATTTCTATACTTATTACACTCACTATTATCAATCTATCTCATATTATTAAACATATTATGCAGATATGATCGATAGAACGACAATTACTATACTTATTACACTCACTATTATCAATCTAACTCATATTATTAAACATATTATGCAGATATGATCGATAGAACGACAATTACTATACTTATTACTCTTATTAATATCAGTCCAACTTATATTATCAGCCATATTATGCTTATATGATCGATAGAACGACAATTACAATACTTATTACTCTTATTATTATCAATCTAACTCATATTATTAGCCATATTATGCATATATGATCGATAGTACGACAATTACTATACTTATTACTCTTATTATTATCAATCTAACTCATATTTTTAGCCATATTATGCTTATATGATTGATAGAACGACAATTACTATACATGTTACTCTTATTATTATCACTCCAACTTATATTATCAGCCATACTATGCTTCCATGGTCGATAGGACGACAATTACAATACCTATTACTCTTATTATTATCAATCTAACTCATATTATTAGCCATATTATGCTTATATGATCGATAGTACGACAATTACTATACTCATTACTCTTATTATTATCAATCGAACTCATATTATTAGGCATATTATGCAGATATGATGGATGGAACGACAATTACTATACTTATTACTCTTATGATTATCAATCTGACTCATATTATTAACCATATTATGCTTATATTGTCGATAGAACGACAATTACTATGCTTATTACACTCACTAGTATCAATCTAACTCATATTATTAACCATATTATGCAGAGATGATCGATGGAACGACAATTACTATACTTATTATTCTTATTAATATCACTCCAACTTATATTATCAGCCATATTATGCTTATATGATCGATAGAACGACAATTACAATACTTATTACTCTTATAATTATCAATCTAACTCATATTATTTGCCATATTATGCTTATATGATCGATAAAACGACAATTACTATACTTATTACACTCACTATTATCAATCTAACTCATACTATTAACCATATTATGCAGATATGATCGATAGAAGGACAATTACTATACTTATTACTCTTATTATTATCAATGTAACTCATATTTTTAGCCATATTATGCTTATATGATCGATAGTACGACAATTACCATACTCATTACTCTTATTATTATCAATCGAACTCATATTATTAGCCATATTATACAGATATGATCGATAGAACGACAATGACTATACTTATTACTCTTATTATTATCAATCTGACTCATATTATTAACCATATTATGCTTATATTGTCGATAGAACGACAATTTCTATACTTATTACACTCACTATTATCAATCTAACTCATATTATTAAACATACTATGCAGATATGATCGATAGAACGACAATTACTATACTTATTACTCTTATTAATATCAGTCCAACTTATATTATCAGCCATATTATGCTTATATGATCGATAGAACGACAATTACAATACTTATTACTCTTATTATTATCAATCTAACTCATATTATTAGCCATATTATGCATATATGATCGATAGTACGACAATTACTATACTTATTACTCTTATTATTATCAATCTAACTCATATTTTTAGCCATATTATGCTTATATGATTGATAGAACGACAATTACTATACATGTTACTCTTATTATTATCACTCCAACTTATATTATCAGCCATACTATGCTTCCATGGTCGATAGGACGACAATTACAATACCTATTACTCTTATTATTATCAATCTAACTCATATTATTAGCCATATTATGCTTATATGATCGATAGTACGACAATTACTATACTCATTACTCTTATTATTATCAATCGAACTCATATTATTAGGCATATTATGCAGATATGATGGATGGAACGACAATTACTATACTTATTACTCTTATGATTATCAATCTGACTCATATTATTAACCATATTATGCTTATATTGTCGATAGAACGACAATTACTATGCTTATTACACTCACTAGTATCAATCTAACTCATATTATTAACCATATTATGCAGAGATGATCGATGGAACGACAATTACTATACTTATTATTCTTATTAATATCACTCCAACTTATATTATCAGCCATATTATGCTTATATGATCGATAGAACGACAATTACAATACTTATTACTCTTATTATTATCAATCTAACTCATATTATTTGCCATATTATGCTTATATGATCGATAAAACGACAATTACTATACTTATTATTATTATTTTTATCAATCTAACTGATATTATTAACCATATTATGCAGATGTGATCGATAGGACGACAGTTACTATACTCATTACCCTTATTATTATCACTCTAACTCATGCTATTAACCATATTATGCTTATATTGTCGATAGAACGACAATTACTATACTTATTACACTCCCTATTATCAATCTAACTCATACTATTAACCATATTATGCAGATATGATCGATAGATGGACAATTACTATACTTATTACTCTTATTATTATCAATCTAACTCATATTTTTAGCCATATTATGCTTATATGATTGATAGAACGACAATTACTATACATGTTACTCTTATTATTATCACTCCAACTTATATTATCAGCCATACTATGCTTCCATGGTCGATAGGACGACAATTACAATACCTATTACTCTTATTATTATCAATATGACTCATATTATTAACCATATTATGCTTATATGATCGATAAAACGACAATTACTATACTTATTATTCTTATTTTTATCAATTTAACTGATATTATTAACCATATTATGCAGATGTGATCCATAGGACGACAGTTACTATACTCATTACCCTTATTATTATCACTCTAACTCATGCTATTAACCATATTATGCTTATATTGTCGATAGAACGACAATTACTATACTTATTACTATTATTATTATCAATCTAACTCATATTATTTGCCATATTATGCTTATATGATCGATAGAACGACAATTACTATACTTATTACTCTTATTATTATCAATCTAACTCATGTTATTAGCCATATTATGCTTATATGACCGATAGTACGACAATTACTATACTCATTACTCTTATTATTATCAATCGAACTCATATTATTAGCCATATTATGCAGATATGATCGATAGAACGACAATGACTATACTTATTACCCTTATTATTATCAATCTGACTCATATTATTAACCATATTATGCTTATACTGTCGATAGAACGACAATTTCTATTCTTATTACACTCACTGTTATCAATCTAACTCATATTATTAAACATATTATGCAGATATGATCGATAGAACGACAATTACTATACTTATTATTCTTATTGTTATCACTCCAACTTATACTGTCAGCCATATTATGCTTCCATGGTCGATAGAACGACAATTACTATACTTATTATTCTTGTTTTTATCAATCTAACTCATATTATTAACCATCTTAAGCATATATGATCGATAGGACGACAATTAATATACTTATTACTCTTATTATTATCAATCTAACCCATATTATTAGCCATATTATGCAGATATGATCGATGGAACGACAATTACTATACTTATTACTCTTATTATTATCAATCTAACTCATATTTTTAGCCATATTATGCTTATATGATTGATAGAACGACAATTAGTATACATGTTACTCTTATTATTATCACTCCAACTTATATTATCAGCCATACTATGCTTCCATGGTCGATAGGACGACAATTACAATACCTATTACTCTTTTATTATCAATCTAACTCATATTATTTGCCATATTATGCTTATATGATCGATAAAACGACAATTACTATACTTATTATTCTTATTTTTATCAATTTAACTGATATTATTAACCATATTATGCAGATGTGATCGATAGGACGACAGTTACTATACTCATTACCCTTATTATTATCACTCTAACTCATGCTATTAACCATATTATGCTTATATTGTCGATAGAACGACAATTACTATACTTATTACTATTATTATTATCAATCTAACTCATATTATTTGCCATATTATGCTTATATGATCGATAGAACGACAATTACTATACTTATTACTCTTATTATTATCAATCTAACTCATGTTATTAGCCATATTATGCTTATATGACCGATAGTACGACAATTACTATACTCATTACTCTTATTATTATCAATCGAACTCATATTATTAGCCATATTATGCAGATATGATCGATAGAACGACAATGACTATACTTATTACCCTTATTATTATCAATCTGACTCATATTATTAACCATATTATGCTTATATTGTCGATAGAACGACAATTTCTATTCTTATTACACTCACTGTTATCAATCTAACTCATATTATTAAACATATTATGCAGATATGATCGATAGAACGACAATTACTATACTTATTATTCTTATTGTTATCAGTCCAACTTATATTGTCAGCCATATTATGCTTCCATGGTCGATAGAACGACAATTACTATACTTATTATTCTTGTTTTTATCAATCTAACTCATATTATTAACCATCTTAAGCATATATGATCGATAGGACGACAATTAATATACTTATTACTCTTATTATTATCAATCTAACCCATATTATTAGCCATATTATGCAGATATGATCGATGGAACGACAATTACTATACTTATTACTCTTATTATTATCAATCTGACTCATATTATTAACCATATTATGCTTATATTGTCGATAGAACGACAATTTCTATACTTATTACACTCACTATTATCAATCTATCTCATATTATTAAACATATTATGCAGATATGATCGATAGAACGACAATTACTATACTTATTACACTCACTATTATCAATCTAACTCATATTATTAAACATATTATGCAGATATGATCGATAGAACGACAATTACTATACTTATTACTCTTATTAATATCAGTCCAACTTATATTATCAGCCATATTATGCTTATATGATCGATAGAACGACAATTACAATACATGTTACTCTTATTATTATCACTCCAACTTATATTATCAGCCATACTATGCTTCCATGGTCGATAGGACGACAATTACAATACCTATTACTCTTATTATTATCAATCTAACTCATATTATTAGCCATATTATGCTTATATGATCGATAGTACGACAATTACTATACTCATTACTCTTATTATTATCAATCGAACTCATATTATTAGGCATATTATGCAGATATGATGGATGGAACGACAATTACTATACTTATTACTCTTATGATTATCAATCTGACTCATATTATTAACCATATTATGCTTATATTGTCGATAGAACGACAATTACTATGCTTGTTACACTCACTAGTATCAATCTAACTCATATTATTAACCATATTATGCAGAGATGATCGATGGAACGACAATTACTATACTTATTATTCTTATTAATATCACTCCAACTTATATTATCAGCCATATTATGCTTATATGATCGATAGAACGACAATTACAATACTTATTACTCTTATAATTATCAATCTAACTCATATTATTTGCCATATTATGCTTATATGATCGATAAAACGACAATTACTATACTTATTACACTCACTATTATCAATCTAACTCATACTATTAACCATATTATGCAGATATGATCGATAGAAGGACAATTACTATACTTATTACTCTTATTATTATCAATGTAACTCATATTTTTAGCCATATTATGCTTATATGATCGATAGGACGACAATTACTATACATATTACTCTTATTATTATCACTCCAACTTATATTATCAGCCATACTATGCTTCCATGGTCGATAGGACGACAATTACAATACTTATTACTCTTATTATTATCAATCTAACTCATATTATTAGGCACATTATGCTTATATGATCGATAGTACGACAATTACTATACTCATTACTCTTATTATTATCAATCTAACTCATATTATTAGCCATATTATGCTTATATGATCGATAGTACGACAATTACCACACTCATTACTCTTATTATTATCAATCGAACTCATATTATTAGCCATATTATACAGATATGATCGATAGAACGACAATGACTATACTTATTACTCTTATTATTATCAATCTGACTCATATTATTAACCATATTATGCTTATATTGTCGATAGAACGACAATTTCTATACTTATTACACTCACTATTATCAATCTAACTCATATTATTAAACATACTATGCAGATATGATCGATAGAACGACAATTACTATACTTATTACTCTTATTAATATCAGTCCAACTTATATTATCAGCCATATTATGCTTATATGATCGATAGAACGACAATTACAATACTTATTACTCTTATAATTATCAATCTAACTCATATTATTTGCCATATTATGCTTATATGATCGATAAAACGACAATTACTATACTTATTACACTCACTATTATCAATCTAACTCATACTATTAGCCATATTATGCAGATATGATCGATAGAAGGACAATTACTATACTTATTACTCTTATTATTATCAATGTAACTCATATTTTTAGCCATATTATGCTTATATGATCGATAGAACGACAATTACTATACTTATTACACTCCCTATTATCAATCTAACTCATACTATTAACCATATTATGCAGATATGATCGATAGATGGACAATTACTATACTTATTACTCTTATTATTATCAATCTAACTCATATTTTTAGCCATATTATGCTTATATGATTGATAGAACGACAATTACTATACATGTTACTCTTATTATTATCACTCCAACTTATATTATCAGCCATACTATGCTTCCATGGTCGATAGGACGACAATTACAATACCTATTACTCTTATTATTATCAATCTGACTCATATTATTAACCATATTATGCTTATATGATCGATAAAACGACAATTACTATACTTATTATTCTTATTGTTATCAATTTAACTGATATTATTAACCATATTATGCAGATGTGATCGATAGGACGACAGTTACTATACTCATTACCCTTATTATTATCACTCTAACTCATGCTATTAACCATATTATGCTTATATTGTCGATAGAACGACAATTACTATACTTATTACTATTATTATTATCAATCTAACTCATATTATTTGCCATATTATGCTTATATGATCGATAGAACGACAATTACTATACTTATTACTCTTATTATTATCAATCTAACTCATGTTATTAGCCATATTATGCTTATATGACCGATAGTACGACAATTACTATACTCATTACTCTTATTATTATCAATCGAACTCATATTATTAGCCATATTATGCAGATATGATCGATAGAACGACAATGACTATACTTATTACCCTTATTATTATCAATCTGACTCATATTATTAACCATATTATGCTTATACTGTCGATAGAACGACAATTTCTATTCTTATTACACTCACTGTTATCAATCTAACTCATATTATTAAACATATTATGCAGATATGATCGATAGAACGACAATTACTATACTTATTATTCTTATTGTTATCACTCCAACTTATACTGTCAGCCATATTATGCTTCCATGGTCGATAGAACGACAATTACTATACTTATTATTCTTGTTTTTATCAATCTAACTCATATTATTAACCATCTTAAGCATATATGATCGATAGGACGACAATTAATATACTTATTACTCTTATTATTATCAATCTAACCCATATTATTAGCCATATTATGCAGATATGATCGATGGAACGACAATTACTATACTTATTACTCTTATTATTATCAATCTAACTCATATTTTTAGCCATATTATGCTTATATGATTGATAGAACGACAATTAGTATACATGTTACTCTTATTATTATCACTCCAACTTATATTATCAGCCATACTATGCTTCCATGGTCGATAGGACGACAATTACAATACCTATTACTCTTATTATTATCAATCTAACTCATATTATTAGCCATATTATGCTTATATGATCGATAGTACGACAATTACTATACTCATTACTCTTATTATTATCAATCGAACTCATATTATTAGGCATATTATGCAGATATGATGGATGGAACGACAAGTACTATACTTATTACTCTTATGATTATCAATCTGACTCATATTATTAACCATATTATGCTTATATTGTCGATAGAACGACAATTACTATGCTTATTACACTCACTAGTATCAATCTAACTCATATTATTAACCATATTATGCAGAGATGATCGATAGAAGGACAATTACTATACTTATTACTCTTATTATTATCAATGTAACTCATATTTTTAGCCATATTATGCTTATATGATCGATAGAACGACAATTACTATACATATTACTCTTATTATTATCACTCCAACTTATATTATCAGCCATACTATGCTTCCATGGTCGATAGGACGACAATTACAATACTTATTACTCTTATTATTATCAATCTAACTCATATTATTAGGCACATTATGCTTATATGATCGATAGTACGACAATTACTATACTCATTACTCTTATTATTATCAATCTAACTCATATTATTAGCCATATTATGCTTATATGATCGATAGTACGACAATTACCATACTCATTACTCTTATTATTATCAATCGAACTCATATTATTAGCCATATTATACAGATATGATCGATAGAACGACAATGACTATACTTATTACTCTTATTATTATCAATCTGACTCATATTATTAACCATATTATGCTTATATTGTCGATAGAACGACAATTTCTATACTTATTACACTCACTATTATCAATCTAACTCATATTATTAAACATACTATGCAGATATGATCGATAGAACGACAATTACTATACTTATTACTCTTATTAATATCAGTCCAACTTATATTATCAGCCATATTATGCTTATATGATCGATAGAACGACAATTACAATACTTATTACTCTTATAATTATCAATCTAACTCATATTATTTGCCATATTATGCTTATATGATCGATAAAACGACAATTACTATACTTATTACACTCACTATTATCAATCTAACTCATACTATTAACCATATTATGCAGATATGATCGATAGAAGGACAATTACTATACTTATTACTCTTATTATTATCAATGTAACTCATATTTTTAGCCATATTATGCTTATATGATCGATAGAACGACAATTACTATACATATTACTCTTATTATTATCACTCCAACTTATATTATCAGCCATACTATGCTTCCATGGTCGATAGGACGACAATTACAATACTTATTACTCTTATTATTATCAATCTAACTCATATTATTAGGCACATTATGCTTATATGATCGATAGTACGACAATTACTATACTCATTACTCTTATTATTATCAATCTAACTCATATTATTAGCCATATTATGCTTATATGATCGATAGTACGACAATTACCATACTCATTACTCTTATTATTATCAATCGAACTCATATTATTAGCCATATTATGCATATATGATCGATAGTACGACAATTACTATACTTATTACTCTTATTATTATCAATCTAACTCATATTTTTAGCCATATTATGCTTATATGATTGATAGAACGACAATTACTATACATGTTACTCTTATTATTATCACTCCAACTTATATTATCAGCCATACTATGCTTCCATGGTCGATAGGACGACAATTACAATACCTATTACTCTTTTATTATCAATCTAACTCATATTATTTGCCATATTATGCTTATATGATCGATAAAACGACAATTACTATACTTATTATTCTTATTTTTATCAATTTAACTGATATTATTAACCATATTATGCAGATGTGATCGATAGGACGACAGTTACTATACTCATTACCCTTATTATTATCACTCTAACTCATGCTATTAACCATATTATGCTTATATTGTCGATAGAACGACAATTACTATACTTATTACTATTATTATTATCAATCTAACTCATACTATTTGCCATATTATGCTTATATGATCGATAGAACGACAATTACTATACTTATTACTCTTATTATTATCAATCTAACTCATGTTATTAGCCATATTATGCTTATATGACCGATAGTACGACAATTACTATACTCATTACTCTTATTATTATCAATCGAACTCATATTATTAGCCATATTATGCAGATATGATCGATAGAACGACAATGACTATACTTATTACCCTTATTATTATCAATCTGACTCATATTATTAACCATATTATGCTTATATTGTCGATAGAACGACAATTTCTATTCTTATTACACTCACTGTTATCAATCTAACTCATATTATTAAACATATTATGCAGATATGATCGATAGAACGACAATTACTATACTTATTATTCTTATTGTTATCACTCCAACTTATATTGTCAGCCATATTATGCTTCCATGGTCGATAGAACGACAATTACTATACTTATTATTCTTGTTTTTATCAATCTAACTCATATTATTAACCATCTTAAGCATATATGATCGATAGGACGACAATTAATATACTTATTACTCTTATTATTATCAATCTAACCCATATTATTAGCCATATTATGCAGATATGATCGATGGAACGACAATTACTATACTTATTACTCTTATTATTATCAATCTGACTCATATTATTAACCATATTATGCTTATATTGTCGATAGAACGACAATTTCTATACTTATTACACTCACTATTATCAATCTATCTCATATTATTAAACATATTATGCAGATATGATCGATAGAACGACAATTACTATACTTATTACACTCACTATTATCAATCTAACTCATATTATTAAACATATTATGCAGATATGATCGATAGAACGACAATTACTATACTTATTACTCTTATTAATATCAGTCCAACTTATATTATCAGCCATATTATGCTTATATGATCGATAGAACGACAATTACAATACTTATTACTCTTATTATTATCAATCTAACTCATATTATTAGCCATATTATGCATATATGATCGATAGTACGACAATTACTATACTTATTACTCTTATTATTATCAATCTAACTCATATTTTTAGCCATATTATGCTTATATGATTGATAGAACGACAATTACTATACATGTTACTCTTATTATTATCACTCCAACTTATATTATCAGCCATACTATGCTTCCATGGTCGATAGGACGACAATTACAATACCTATTACTCTTATTATTATCAATCTAACTCATATTATTAGCCATATTATGCTTATATGATCGATAGTACGACAATTACTATACTCATTACTCTTATTATTATCAATCGAACTCATATTATTAGGCATATTATGCAGATATGATGGATGGAACGACAATTACTATACTTATTACTCTTATGATTATCAATCTGACTCATATTATTAACCATATTATGCTTATATTGTCGATAGAACGACAATTACTATGCTTATTACACTCACTAGTATCAATCTAACTCATATTATTAACCATATTATGCAGAGATGATCGATGGAACGACAATTACTATACTTATTATTCTTATTAATATCACTCCAACTTATATTATCAGCCATATTATGCTTATATGATCGATAGAACGACAATTACAATACTTATTACTCTTATAATTATCAATCTAACTCATATTATTTGCCATATTATGCTTATATGATCGATAAAACGACAATTACTATACTTATTACACTCACTATTATCAATCTAACTCATACTATTAACCATATTATGCAGATATGATCGATAGAAGGACAATTACTATACTTATTACTCTTATTATTATCAATGTAACTCATATTTTTAGCCATATTATGCTTATATGATCGATAGAACGACAATTACTATACATATTACTCTTATTATTATCACTCCAACTTATATTATCAGCCATACTATGCTTCCATGGTCGATAGGACGACAATTACAATACTTATTACTCTTATTATTATCAATCTAACTCATATTATTAGGCACATTATGCTTATATGATCGATAGTACGACAATTACTATACTCATTACTCTTATTATTATCAATCTAACTCATATTATTAGCCATATTATGCTTATATGATCGATAGTACGACAATTACCATACTCATTACTCTTATTATTATCAATCGAACTCATATTATTAGCCATATTATACAGATATGATCGATAGAACGACAATGACTATACTTATTACTCTTATTATTATCAATCTGACTCATATTATTAACCATATTATGCTTATATTGTCGATAGAACGACAATTTCTATACTTATTACACTCACTATTATCAATCTAACTCATATTATTAAACATACTATGCAGATATGATCGATAGAACGACAATTACTATACTTATTACTCTTATTAATATCAGTCCAACTTATATTATCAGCCATATTATGCTTATATGATCGATAGAACGACAATTACAATACTTATTACTCTTATTATTATCAATCTAACTCATATTATTAGCCATATTATGCATATATGATCGATAGTACGACAATTACTATACTTATTACTCTTATTATTAACAATCTAACTCATATTTTTAGCCATATTATGCTTATATGATTGATAGAACGACAATTACTATACATGTTACTCTTATTATTATCACTCCAACTTATATTATCAGCCATACTATGCTTCCATGGTCGATAGGACGACAATTACAATACCTATTACTCTTATTATTATCAATCTAACTCATATTATTAGCCATATTATGCTTATATGATCGATAGTACGACAATTACTATACTCATTACTCTTATTATTATCAATCGAACTCATATTATTAGGCATATTATGCAGATATGATGGATGGAACGACAATCACTATACTTATTACTCTTATGATTATCAATCTGACTCATATTATTAACCATATTATGCTTATATTGTCGATAGAACGACAATTACTATGCTTATTACACTCACTAGTATCAATCTAACTCATATTATTAACCATATTATGCAGAGATGATCGATGGAACGACAATTACTATACTTATTATTCTTATTAATATCACTCCAACTTATATTATCAGCCATATTATGCTTATATGATCGATAGAACGACAATTACAATACTTATTACTCTTATTATTATCAATCTAACTCATATTATTTGCCATATTATGCTTATATGATCGATAAAACGACAATTACTATACTTATTATTCTTATTTTTATCAATCTAACTGATATTATTAACCATATTATGCAGATGTGATCGATAGGACGACAGTTACTATACTCATTACCCTTATTATTATCACTCTAACTCATGCTATTAACCATATTATGCTTATATTGTCGATAGAACGACAATTACTATACTTATTACTATTATTATTATCAATCTAACTCATATTATTTGCCATATTATGCTTATATGATCGATAGAACGACAATTACTATACTTATTACTCTTATTATTATCAATCTAACTCATGTTATTAGCCATATTATGCTTATATGACCGATAGTACGACAATTACTATACTCATTACTCTTATTATTATCAATCGAACTCATATTATTAGCCATATTATGCAGATATGATCGATAGAACGACAATGACTATACTTATTACCCTTATTATTATCAATCTGACTCATATTATTAACCATATTATGCTTATACTGTCGATAGAACGACAATTTCTATTCTTATTACACTCACTGTTATCAATCTAACTCATATTATTAAACATATTATGCAGATATGATCGATAGAACGACAATTACTATACTTATTATTCTTATTGTTATCACTCCAACTTATACTGTCAGCCAGATTATGCTTCCATGGTCGATAGAACGACAATTACTATACTTATTATTCTTGTTTTTATCAATCTAACTCATATTATTAACCATCTTAAGCATATATGATCGATAGGACGACAATTAATATACTTATTACTCTTATTATTATCAATCTAACCCATATTATTAGCCATATTATGCAGATATGATCGATGGAACGACAATTACTATACTTATTACTCTTATTATTATCAATCTAACTCATATTTTTAGCCATATTATGCTTATATGATTGATAGAACGACAATTAGTATACATGTTACTCTTATTATTATCACTCCAACTTATATTATCAGCCATACTATGCTTCCATGGTCGATAGGACGACAATTACAATACCTATTACTCTTATTATTATCAATCTAACTCATATTATTAGCCATATTATGCTTATATGATCGATAGTACGACAATTACTATACTCATTACTCTTATTATTATCAATCGAACTCATATTATTAGGCATATTATGCAGATATGATGGATGGAACGACAATTACTATACTTATTACTCTTATGATTATCAATCTGACTCATATTATTAACCATATTATGCTTATATTGTCGATAGAACGACAATTACTATGCTTATTACACTCACTAGTATCAATCTAACTCATATTATTAACCATATTATGCAGAGATGATCGATGGAACGACAATTACTATACTTATTATTCTTATTAATATCACTCCAACTTATATTATCAGCCATATTATGCTTATATGATCGATAGAACGACAATTACAATACTTATTACTCTTATTATTATCAATCTAACTCATATTATTTGCCATATTATGCTTATATGATCGATAAAACGACAATTACTATACTTATTATTCTTATTTTTATCAATCTAACTGATATTATTAACCATATTATGCAGATGTGATCGATAGGACGACAGTTACTATACTCATTACCCTTATTATTATCACTCTAACTCATGCTATTAACCATATTATGCTTATATTGTCGATAGAACGACAATTACTATACTTATTACACTCACTATTATCAATCTAACTCATACTATTAACCATATTATGCAGATATGATCGATAGAAGGACAATTACTATACTTATTACTCTTATTATTATCAATCTAACTCATATTTTTAGCCATATTATGCTTATATGATTGATAGAACGACAATTACTGTACATATTACTCTTATTATTATCACTCCAACTTATATTATCAGCCATACTATGCTTCCATGGTCGATAGGACGACAATTACCATACTTATTATTCTCATTTTTATCAATGTAACTCATATTATTAACCTCATTGTGCAGATATCATCGATAGAACGACAATTACTATACTTATTACTGTTATTATTATCAATCTAACCCATATTATTAGCCATATTGTGCTTAAATGGTCGATAGAACGACAATTAGTATACTTATTACACTCACTATTATCAATCTAACTCATATTATTAAACATATTATGCAGATATGATCGATAGAACGACAATTACTATACTTATTACTCTTATTATTATCAATCTGACTAATATTATTAATCATATTATGCTTGTATTGTCGATAGAACAACAATTACTACACTTATTACACTCACTATTATCAATCTAACTAATATTATTAACCACATTATGCAGATATGATCGATAGAACGACAATTACTATACTTATTACTATTATTATTATCAATCTAACTCATATTATTTGCCATATTATGCTTATATGATCGACAGAACGACAATTGCTATGCTTATTACACTCACAAGTATCAATCTAACTCATATTATTAACCATATTATGCAGAGATGATCGATGGAACGACAATTACTATACTTATTATTCTTATTAATATCACTCCAACTTATATTATCAGCCATATTATGCTTATATGATCGATAGAACGACAATTACAATACTTATTACTCTTATTATTATCAATCTAACTCATATTATTAGGCACATTATGCTTATATGATCGATAGTTCGACAATTACTATACTCATTACTCTTATTATTATCAATCTAACTCATATTATTAGCCATATTATGCTTATATGATCGATAGTACGACAATTACCATACTCATTACTCTTATTATTATCAATCGAACTCATATTATTAGCCATATTATACAGATATGATCGATAGAACGACAATGACTATACTTATTACTCTTATTATTATCAATCTGACTCATATTATTAACCATATTATGCTTATATTGTCGATAGAACGGCAATTACTATGCTTATTACACTCACTAGTATCAATCTAACTCATATTATTAACCATATTATGCAGATATGATCGATAGAACGACAATTACTATACTTATTATTCTTATTGTTATCACTCCAACTTATATTGTCAGCCATATTATGCTTCCATGGTCGATAGAACGACAATTACTATACTTATTATTCTTATTTTTATCAATCTAATTCATATTATTAACCATCTTATGCATATATGATCGATAGAACCACAATTACAATACTTATTACTCTTATTATTATCAATCTAACTCATATTATTTGCCATATTATGCTTATATGATCGATAGAACGACAATTACTATACTTATTACTCTTATTATTATCAATCTAACTCATATTATTTGCCATATTATGCTTATATGATGGGTAGAACGACAATTACTATACTCACTGCTCTTATTATAATCAATCGAACTCATATTATTAGGCATATTAGGCAGATATGATGGATGGAACGACAATTTCTATACTTATTACTCTTATTATTATCAATCTGACTCATGCTATTAACCATATTATGCTTATATTGTCGATAGAACGACAATTACTATACTGATTACACTCACTATTATCAATCTAACTCATACTATTAACCATATTATGCAGATATGATCGATAGATGGACAATTACTATACTTATTACTCTTATTATTATCAATCTAACTCATATTTTTAGCTATATTATGCTTATATGATTGATAGAACGACAATTACTATACATGTTACTCTTATTATTATCACTCCAACTTATATTATCAGCCATACTATGCTTCCATGGTCGATAGGACGACAATTACAATACCTATTACTCTTATTATTATCAATCTGACTCATATTATTAACCATATTATGCTTATATTGTCGATAGAACGACAATTGCTATACTTATTACACTCACTATTATCAATCTAACTCATATTATTAACCATATTATGCAGATATGATCGATGGAACGATAATTACTATACTTATTATTCTTATTAATATCACTCCAACTTATATTATCAGCCATATTATGCTTATATGATCGATAGAACGACAATTACAATACTTATTACTCTTATTATTATCAATCTAACTCATATTATTTGCCATATTATGCTTATATGATTGATAGAACGACAATTACTATACTTACTACCCTTATTATTATCAATCTGACTCATATTATTAACCATATTATGCTCATATTGTCGATAGAACGACAATTTCTATACTTATTACACTCACTATTATCAATCTAACTCATATTATTAAACATATTATGCAGATATGATCGATAGAACGACAATTACTATACTTATTATTCTTATTGTTATCACTCCAACTTATATTGTCAGCCATATTATGCTTCCATGGTCGATAGAACGACAATTACTATACTTATTATTCTTGTTTTTATCAATCTAGCTCATATTATTAACCATCTTAAGCATATATGATCGATAGGACGACAATTAATATAGTTATTACTCTTATTATTATCAATCTAACCCATATTATCAGCCATATTATGCAGATATGATCGATGGAACGACAATTACTATACTCATTACTCTTACTATTATCAATCCAACTTATATTGTCAGCCATATTATGCTTCCATGGTCGATAGAACGACAATTACTATACTTATTATTCTTATTTTTATCAATCTAATTCATATTATTAACCATCTTATGCATATATGATCGATAGAACCACAATTACAATACTTATTAGTCTTATTATTATCAATCTAACTCATATTATTTGCCATATTATGCTTATATGATCGATAGAACGACAATTACTATACTTATTACTCTTATTATTATCAATCTAACTCATATTATTTGCCATACTATGCTTATATGATGGGTAGAACGACAATTACTATACTCACAGCTCTTATTATAATCAATCGAACTCATATTATTAGGCATATTATGCAGATATGATGGATGGAACGACAATTACTATACTTATTACTCTTATTATTATCAATCTGACTCATGCTATTAACCATATTATGCTTATATTGTCGATAGAACGACAATTACTATACTTATTACACTCACTATTATCAATCTAACTCATACTATTAACCATATTATGCAGATATGATCGATAGATGGACAATTACTATACTTATTACTCTTATTATTATCAATCTAACTCATATTTTTAGCCATATTATGCTTATATGATTGATAGAACGACAATTACTATACATGTTACTCTTATTATTATCACTCCAACTTATATTATCAGCCATACTATGCTTCCATGGTCGATAGGACGACAATTACAATACCTATTGCTCTTATTATTATCAATCTGACTCATATTATTAACCATATTATGCTTATATTGTCGATAGAACGACAATTACTATACTTATTACTATTATTATTATCAATCTAACTCATATTATTTGCCATATTATGCTTATATGATCGATAGAACGACAATTACTATACTTATTACTCTTATTATTATCAATCTAACTCATGTTATTAGCCAGATTATGCTTATATGACCGATAGTACGACAATTACTATACTCATTACTCTTATTATTATCAATCGAACTCATATTATTAGCCATATTATGCAGATATGATCGATAGAACGACAATGACTATACTTATTACCCTTATTATTATCAATCTGACTCATATTATTAACCATATTATGCTTATACTGTCGATAGAACGACAATTTCTATTCTTATTACACTCACTGTTATCAATCTAACTCATATTATTAAACATATTATGCAGATATGATCGATAGAACGACAATTACTATACTTATTATTCTTATTGTTATCACTCCAACTTATACTGTCAGCCATATTATGCTTCCATGGTCGATAGAACGACAATTACTATACTTATTATTCTTGTTTTTATCAATCTAACTCATATTATTAACCATCTTAAGCATATATGATCGATAGGACGACAATTAATATACTTATTACTCTTATTATTATCAATCTAACCCATATTATTAGCCATATTATGCAGATATAATCGATGGAACGACAATTACTATACTTATTACTCTTATTATTATCAATCTAACTCATATTTTTAGCCATATTATGCTTATATGATTGATAGAACGACAATTAGTATACATGTTACTCTTATTATTATCACTCCAACTTATATTATCAGCCATACTATGCTTCCATGGTCGATAGGACGACAATTACAATACTTATTATTCTCATTTTTATCAATGTAACTCATATTATTAACCTCATTGTGCAGATATCATCGATAGAACGACAATTACTATACTTATTACTGTTATTATTATCAATCTAACCCATATTATTAGCCATATTGTGCTTAAATGGTCGATAGAACGACAATTAGTATACTTATTACACTCACTATTATCAATCTAACTCATATTATTAAACATATTATGCAGATATGATCGATAGAACGACAATTACTATACTTATTACTCTTATTATTATCAATCTGACTAATATTATTAATCATATTATGCTTGTATTGTCGATAGAACAACAATTACTACACTTATTACACTCACTATTATCAATCTAACTAATATTATTAACCACATTATGCAGATATGACCGATAGAACGACAATTACTATACTTATTACTATTATTATTATCAATCTAACTCATATTATTTGCCATATTATGCTTATATGATCGACAGAACGACAATTGCTATGCTTATTACACTCACAAGTATCAATCTAACTCATATTATTAACCATATTATGCAGAGATGATCGATGGAACGACAATTACTATACTTATTATTCTTATTAATATCACTCCAACTTATATTATCAGCCATATTATGCTTATATGATCGATAGAACGACAATTACAATACTTATTACTCTTATTATTATCAATCTAACTCATATTATTAGGCACATTATGCTTATATGATCGATAGTTCGACAATTACTATACTCATTACTCTTATTATTATCAATCTAACTCATATTATTAGCCATATTATGCTTATATGATCGATAGTACGACAATTACCATACTCATTACTCTTATTATTATCAATCGAACTCATATTATTAGCCATATTATACAGATATGATCGATAGAACGACAATGACTATACTTATTACTCTTATTATTATCAATCTGACTCATATTATTAACCATATTATGCTTATATTGTCGATAGAACGGCAATTACTATGCTTATTACACTCACTAGTATCAATCTAACTCATATTATTAACCATATTATGCAGATATGATCGATAGAACGACAATTACTATACTTATTATTCTTATTGTTATCACTCCAACTTATATTGTCAGCCATATTATGCTTCCATGGTCGATAGAACGACAATTACTATACTTATTATTCTTATTTTTATCAATCTAATTCATATTATTAACCATCTTATGCATATATGATCGATAGAACCACAATTACAATACTTATTACTCTTATTATTATCAATCTAACTCATATTATTTGCCATATTATGCTTATATGATCGATAGAACGACAATTACTATACTTATTACTCTTATTATTATCAATCTAACTCATATTATTTGCCATATTATGCTTATATGATGGGTAGAACGACAATTACTATACTCACTGCTCTTATTATAATCAATCGAACTCATATTATTAGGCATATTAGGCAGATATGATGGATGGAACGACAATTTCTATACTTATTACTCTTATTATTATCAATCTGACTCATGCTATTAACCATATTATGCTTATATTGTCGATAGAACGACAATTACTATACTGATTACACTCACTATTATCAATCTAACTCATACTATTAACCATATTATGCAGATATGATCGATAGATGGACAATTACTATACTTATTACTCTTATTATTATCAATCTAACTCATATTTTTAGCTATATTATGCTTATATGATTGATAGAACGACAATTACTATACATGTTACTCTTATTATTATCACTCCAACTTATATTATCAGCCATACTATGCTTCCATGGTCGATAGGACGACAATTACAATACCTATTACTCTTATTATTATCAATCTGACTCATATTATTAACCATATTATGCTTATATTGTCGATAGAACGACAATTGCTATACTTATTACACTCACTATTATCAATCTAACTCATATTATTAACCATATTATGCAGATATGATCGATGGAACGATAATTACTATACTTATTATTCTTATTGTTATCACTCCAACTTATATTGTCAGCCATATTATGCTTCCATGGTCGATAGAACGACAATTACTATACTTATTATTCTTGTTTTTATCAATCTAGCTCATATTATTAACCATCTTAAGCATATATGATCGATAGGACGACAATTAATATAGTTATTACTCTTATTATTATCAATCTAACCCATATTATCAGCCATATTATGCAGATATGATCGATGGAACGACAATTACTATACTCATTACTCTTACTATTATCAATCCAACTTATATTGTCAGCCATATTATGCTTCCATGGTCGATAGAACGACAATTACTATACTTATTATTCTTATTTTTATCAATCTAATTCATATTATTAACCATCTTATGCATATATGATCGATAGAACCACAATTACAATACTTATTAGTCTTATTATTATCAATCTAACTCATATTATTTGCCATATTATGCTTATATGATCGATAGAACGACAATTACTATACTTATTACTCTTATTATTATCAATCTAACTCATATTATTTGCCATACTATGCTTATATGATGGGTAGAACGACAATTACTATACTCACAGCTCTTATTATAATCAATCGAACTCATATTATTAGGCATATTATGCAGATATGATGGATGGAACGACAATTACTATACTTATTACTCTTATTATTATCAATCTGACTCATGCTATTAACCATATTATGCTTATATTGTCGATAGAACGACAATTACTATACTTATTACACTCACTATTATCAATCTAACTCATACTATTAACCATATTATGCAGATATGATCGATAGATGGACAATTACTATACTTATTACTCTTATTATTATCAATCTAACTCATATTTTTAGCCATATTATGCTTATATGATTGATAGAACGACAATTACTATACATGTTACTCTTATTATTATCACTCCAACTTATATTATCAGCCATACTATGCTTCCATGGTCGATAGGACGACAATTACAATACCTATTGCTCTTATTATTATCAATCTGACTCATATTATTAACCATATTATGCTTATATTGTCGATAGAACGACAATTACTATACTTATTACTATTATTATTATCAATCTAACTCATATTATTTGCCATATTATGCTTATATGATCGATAGAACGACAATTACTATACTTATTACTCTTATTATTATCAATCTAACTCATGTTATTAGCCATATTATGCTTATATGACCGATAGTACGACAATTACTATACTCATTACTCTTATTATTATCAATCGAACTCATATTATTAGCCATATTATGCAGATATGATCGATAGAACGACAATGACTATACTTATTACCCTTATTATTATCAATCTGACTCATATTATTAACCATATTATGCTTATATTGTCGATAGAACGACAATTTCTATTCTTATTACACTCACTGTTATCAATCTAACTCATATTATTAAACATATTATGCAGATATGATCGATAGAACGACAATTACTATACTTATTATTCTTATTGTTATCACTCCAACTTATATTGTCAGCAATATTATGCTTCCATGGTCGATAGAACGACAATTACTATACTTATTATTCTTGTTTTTATCAATCTAACTCATATTATTAACCATCTTAAGCATATATGATCGATAGGACGACAATTAATATACTTATTACTCTTATTATTATCAATCTAACCCATATTATCAGCCATATTATGCAGATATGATCGATGGAACGACAATTACTATACTCATTACTCTTACTATTATCAATCCAACTTATATTGTCAGCCATATTATGCTTCCATGGTCGATAGAACGACAATTACTATACTTATTATTCTTATTTTTATCAATCTAATTCATATTATTAACCATCTTATGCATATATGATCGATAGAACCACAATTACAATACTTATTACTCTTATTATTATCAATCTAACTCATATTATTTGCCATATTATGCTTATATGATCGATAGAACGACAATTACTATACTTATTACTCTTATTATTATCAATCTAACTCATATTATTTGCCATACTATGCTTATATGATGGGTAGAACGACAATTACTATACTCACAGCTCTTATTATAATCAATCGAACTCATATTATTAGGCATATTATGCAGATATGATGGATGGAACGACAATTACTATACTTATTACTCTTATTATTATCAATCTGACTCATGCTATTAACCATATTATGCTTATATTGTCGATAGAACGACAATTACTATACTTATTACACTCACTATTATCAATCTAACTCATACTATTAACCATATTATGCAGATATGATCGATAGATGGACAATTACTATACTTATTACTCTTATTATTATCAATCTAACTCATATTTTTAGCCATATTATGCTTATATGATTGATAGAACGACAATTACTATACATGTTACTCTTATTATTATCACTCCAACTTATATTATCAGCCATACTATGCTTCCATGGTCGATAGGACGACAATTACAATACCTATTACTCTTATTATTATCAATCTGACTCATATTATTAACCATATTATGCTTATATTGTCGATAGAACGACAATTGCTATACTTATTACACTCACTATTATCAATCTAACTCATATTATTAACCATATTATGCAGATATGATCGATGGAACGATAATTACTATACTTATTATTCTTATTAATATCACTCCAACTTATATTATCAGCCATATTATGCTTATATGATCGATAGAACGACAATTACAATACTTATTACTCTTATTATTATCAATCTAACTCATATTATTTGCCATATTATGCTTATATGATTGATAGACCGACAATTACTATACATGTTACTCTTATTATTATCACTCCAACTTATATTATCAGCCATACTATGCTTCCATGGTCGATAGGACGACAATTACAATACCTATTACTCTTATTATTATCAATCTAACTCATATTATTTGACATATTATGCTTATATGATCGATAAAACGACAATTACTATACTTATTATTCTTATTTTTATCAATTCAACTGATATTATTAACCATATTATGCAGATGTGATCGATAGGACGACAGTTACTATACTCATTACCCTTATTATTATCACTCTAACTCATGCTATTAACCATATTATGCTTATATTGTCGATAGAACGACAATTACTATACTTATTACTATTATTATTATCAATCTAACTCATATTATTTGCCATATTATGCTTATATGATCGATAGAACGACAATTACTATACTTATTACTCTTATTATTATCAATCTAACTCATGTTATTAGGCATATTATGCTTATATGACCGATAGTACGACAATTACTATACTCATTACTCTTATTATTATCAATCGAACTCATATTATTAGCCATATTATGCAGATATGATCGATAGAACGACAATGACTATACTTATTACCCTTATTATTATCAATCTGACTCATATTATTAACCATATTATGCTTATATTGTCGATAGAACGACAATTTCTATTCTTATTACACTCACTGTTATCAATCTAACTCATATTATTAAACATATTATGCAGATATGATCGATAGAACGACAATTACTATACTTATTATTCTTATTGTTATCACTCCAACTTATATTGTCAGCCATATTATGCTTCCATGGTCGATAGAACGACAATTACTATACTTATTATTCTTGTTTTTATCAATCTAACTCATATTATTAACCATCTTAAGCATATATGATCGATAGGACGACAATTAATATACTTATTACTCTTATTATTATCAATCTAACCCATATTATTAGCCATATTATGCAGATATGATCGATGGAACGACAATTACTATACTTATTACTCTTATTATTATCAATCTGACTCATATTATTAACCATATTATGCTTATATTGTCGATAGAACGACAATTTCTATACTTATTACACTCACTATTATCAATCTATCTCATATTATTAAACATATTATGCAGATATGATCGATAGAACGACAATTACTATACTTATTATTCTTATTGTTATCACTCCAACTTATATTGTCAGCAATATTATGCTTCCATGGTCGATAGAACGACAATTACTATACTTATTATTCTTGTTTTTATCAATCTAACTCATATTATTAACCATCTTAAGCATATATGATCGATGGGACGACAATTAATATACTTATTACTCTTATTATTATCAGTCTAACCCATATTATTAGCCATATTATGCAGATATGATCGATGGAACGACAATTACTATACTTATTACTCTTATTATTATCAATCTGACTAATATTATTAATCATATTATGCTTATATTGTCGATAGAACAACAATTACTACACTTATTACACTCACTATTATCAATCTAACTAATATTATTAACCATATTATGCAGATATGATCGATAGAACGACAATTACTATACTTATTACTATTATTATTATCAATCTAACTCATATTATTTGCCATATTATGCTTATATGATCGATAGAACGACAATTGCTATGCTTATTACACTCACTAGTATCAATCTAACTCATATTATTAACCATATTATGCAGAGATGATCGATGGAACGACAATTACTATACTTATTATTCTTATTAATATCACTCCAACTTATATTATCAGCCATATTATGCTTATATGATCGATAGAACGACAATTACAATACTTATTACTCTTATTATTATCAATCTAACTCATATTATTTGCCATATTATGCTTATATGATCGATAAAACGACAATTACTATACTTATTATTCTTATTTTTATCAATCTAACTGATATTATTAACCATATTATGCAGATGTGATCGATAGGACGACAGTTACTATACTCATTACCCTTATTATTATCACTCTAACTCATGCTATTAACCATATTATGCTTATATTGTCGATAGAACGACAATTACTATACTTATTACACTCACTATTATCAATCTAACTCATACTATTAACCATATTATGCAAATATGATCGATAGAAGGACAATTACTATACTTATTACTCTTATTATTATCAATGTAACTCATATTTTTAGCCATATTATGCTTATATGATCGATAGAACGACAATTACTATACATATTACTCTTATTATTATCACTCCAACTTATATTATCAGCCATACTATGCTTCCATGGTCGATAGGACGACAATTACAATACTTATTACTCTTATTATTATCAATCTAACTCATATTATTAGGCACATTATGCTTATATGATCGATAGTACGACAATTACTATACTCATTACTCTTATTATTATCAATCTAACTCATATTATTAGCCATATTATGCTTATATGATCGATAGTACGACAATTAACATACTCATTACTCTTATTATTATCAATCGAACTCATATTATTAGCCATATTATACAGATATGATCGATAGAACGACAATTACCATACTCATTACTCTTATTATTATCAATCGAACTCATATTATTAGCCATATTATACAGATATGATCGATAGAACGACAATGACTATACTTATTACTCTTATTATTATCAATCTGACTCATATTATTATCCATATTATGCTTATATTGTCGATAGAACGACAATTACTATGCTTATTACACTCACTAGTATCAATCTAACTCATATTATTAACCATATTATGCAGATATGATCGATAGAACGACAATTACTATACTTATTATTCTTATTGTTATCACTCCAACTTATATTGTCAGCCATATTATGCTTCCATGGTCGATAGAACGACAATTACTATACTTATTATTCTTGTTTTTATCAATCTAACTCATATTATTAACCATCTTAAGCATATATGATCGATAGGACGACAATTAATATAGTTATTACTCTTATTATTATCAATCTAACCCATATTATCAGCCATATTATGCAGATATGATCGATGGAACGACAATTACTATACTCATTACTCTTACCATTATCAATCCAACTTATATTGTCAGCCATATTATGCTTCCATGGTAGATAGAACGACAATTACTATACTTATTATTCTTATTTTTATCAATCTAATTCATATTATTAACCATCTTATGCATATATGATCGATAGAACCACAATTACTATACTTATTACTCTTATTATTATCAATCTGACTCATGCTATTAACCACATTATGCTTATATTGTCGATAGAACGACAATTACTATACTTATTATTCTTATTAATATCACTCCAACTTATATTATCAGCCATATTATGCTTATATGATCGATAGAACGACAATTACAATACTTATTACTCTTATTATTATCAATCTAACTCATATTATTTGCCATATTATGCTTATATGATCGATAAAACGACAATTACTATACTTATTATTCTTATTTTTATCAATCTAACTGATATTATTAACCATATTATGCAGATGTGATCGATAGGACGACAGTTACTATACTCATTACCCTTATTATTATCACTCTAACTCATGCTATTAACCATATTATGCTTATATTGTCGATAGAACGACAATTACTATACTTATTACACTCACTATTATCAATCTAACTCATACTATTAACCATATTATGCAGATATGATCGATAGAAGGACAATTACTATACTTATTACTCTTATTATTATCAATCTAACTCATATTTTTAGCCATATTATGCTTATATGATTGATAGAACGACAATTACTGTACATATTACTCTTATTATTATCACTCCAACTTATATTATCAGCCACACTATGCTTCCATGGTCGATAGGACGACAATTACCATACTTATTATTCTCATTTTTATCAATGTAACTCATATTATTAACCTCATTGTGCAGATATCATCGATAGAACGACAATTACTATACTTATTACTGTTATTATTATCAATCTAACCCATATTATTAGCCATATTGTGCTTAAATGGTCGATAGAACGACAATTAGTATACTTATTACACTCACTATTATCAATCTAACTCATATTATTAAACATATTATGCAGATATGATCGATAGAACGACAATTACTATACTTATTACTCTTATTATTATCAATCTGACTAATATTATTAATCATATTATGCTTGTATTGTCGATAGAACAACAATTACTACACTTATTACACTCACTATTATCAATCTAACTAATATTATTAACCACATTATGCAGATATGATCGATAGAACGACAATTACTATACTTATTACTATTATTATTATCAATCTAACTCATATTATTTGCCATATTATGCTTATATGATCGACAGAACGACAATTGCTATGCTTATTACACTCACAAGTATCAATCTAACTCATATTATTAACCATATTATGCAGAGATGATCGATGGAACGACAATTACTATACTTATTATTCTTATTAATATCACTCCAACTTATATTATCAGCCATATTATGCTTATATGATCGATAGAACGACAATTACAATACTTATTACTCTTATTATTATCAATCTAACTCATATTATTAGGCACATTATGCTTATATGATTGATAGAACGACAATTACTATACTTACTACCCTTATTATTATCAATCTAACTCATATTATTTGCCATATTATGCTTATATGATCGATAGAACGACAATTACTATACTTATTACTCTTATTATTATCAATCTAACTCATATTATTTGCCATATTATGCTTATATGATGGGTAGAACGACAATTACTATACTCACAGCTCTTATTATAATCAATCGAACTCATATTATTAGGCATATTATGCAGATATGATGGATGGAACGACAATTACTATACTTATTACTCTTATTATTATCAATCTGACTCATGCTATTAACCATATTATGCTTATATTGTCGATAGAACGACAATTACTATACTTATTACACTCACTATTATCAATCTAACTCATACTATTAACCATATTATGCAGATATGATCGATAGATGGACAATTACTATACTTATTACTCTTATTATTATCAATCTATCTCATATTTTTAGCCATATTATGCTTATATGATTGATAGAACGACAATTACTATACATGTTACTCTTATTATTATCACTCCAACTTATATTATCAGCCATACTATGCTTCCATGGTCGATAGGACGACAAATACAATACCTATTGCTCTTATTATTATCAATGTGACTCATATTATTAACCATATTATGCTTATATTGTCGATAGAACGACAATTACTATACTTATTACTATTATTATTATCAATCTAACTCATATTATTTGCCATATTATGCTTATATGATCGATAGAACGACAATTACTATACTTATTACTCTTATTATTATCAATCTAACTCATGTTATTAGCCATATTATGCTTATATGACCGATAGTACGACAATTACTATACTCATTACTCTTATTATTATCAATCGAACTCATATTATTAGCCATATTATGCAGATATGATCGATAGAACGACAATGACTATACTTATTACCCTTATTATTATCAATCTGACTCATATTATTAACCATATTATGCTTATATTGTCGATAGAACGACAATTTCTATTCTTATTACACTCACTGTTATCAATCTAACTCATATTATTAAACATATTATGCAGATATGATCGATAGAACGACAATTACTATACTTATTATTCTTATTGTTATCACTCCAACTTATATTGTCAGCAATATTATGCTTCCATGGTCGATAGAACGACAATTACTATACTTATTATTCTTGTTTTTATCAATCTAACTCATATTATTAACCATCTTAAGCATATATGATCGATAGGACGACAATTAATATACTTATTACTCTTATTATTATCAGTCTAACCCATATTATTAGCCATATTATGCAGATATGATCGATGGAACGACAATTACTATACTTATTACTCTTATTATTATCAATCTGACTAATATTATTAATCATATTATGCTTATATTGTCGATAGAACAACAATTACTACACTTATTACACTCACTATTATCAATCTAACTAATATTATTAACCATATTATGCAGATATGATCGATAGAACGACAATTACTATACTTATTACTATTATTATTATCAATCTAACTCATATTATTTGCCATATTATGCTTATATGATCGATAGAACGACAATTGCTATGCTTATTACACTCACTAGTATCAATCTAACTCATATTATTAACCATATTATGCAGAGATGATCGATGGAACGACAATTACTATACTTATTATTCTTATTAATATCACTCCAACTTATATTATCAGCCATATTATGCTTATATGATCGATAGAACGACAATTACAATACTTATTACTCTTATTATTATCAATCTAACTCATATTATTTGCCATATTATGCTTATATGATCGATAAAACGACAATTACTATACTTATTATTCTTATTTTTATCAATCTAACTGATATTATTAACCATATTATGCAGATGTGATCGATAGGACGACAGTTACTATACTCATTACCCTTATTATTATCACTCTAACTCATGCTATTAACCATATTATGCTTATATTGTCGATAGAACGACAATTACTATACTTATTACACTCACTATTATCAATCTAACTCATACTATTAACCATATTATGCAAATATGATCGATAGAAGGACAATTACTATACTTATTACTCTTATTATTATCAATGTAACTCATATTTTTAGCCATATTATGCTTATATGATCGATAGAACGACAATTACTATACATGTTACTCTTATTATTATCACTCCAACTTATATTATCAGCCATACTATGCTTCCATGGTCGATAGGACGACAATTACAATACTTATTACTCTTATTATTATCAATCTAACTCATATTATTAGGCACATTATGCTTATATGATCGATAGTACGACAATTACTATACTCATTACTCTTATTATTATCAATCTAACTCATATTATTAGCCATATTATGCTTATATGATCGATAGTACGACAATTAACATACTCATTACTCTTATTATTATCAATCGAACTCATATTATTAGCCATATTATACAGATATGATCGATAGAACGACAATTACCATACTCATTACTCTTATTATTATCAATCGAACTCATATTATTAGCCATATTATACAGATATGATCGATAGAACGACAATGACTATACTTATTACTCTTATTATTATCAATCTGACTCATATTATTATCCATATTATGCTTATATTGTCGATAGAACGACAATTACTATGCTTATTACACTCACTAGTATCAATCTAACTCATATTATTAACCATATTATGCAGATATGATCGATAGAACGACAATTACTATACTTATTATTCTTATTGTTATCACTCCAACTTATATTGTCAGCCATATTATGCTTCCATGGTCGATAGAACGACAATTACTATACTTATTATTCTTGTTTTTATCAATCTAACTCATATTATTAACCATCTTAAGCATATATGATCGATAGGACGACAATTAATATAGTTATTACTCTTATTATTATCAATCTAACCCATATTATCAGCCATATTATGCAGATATGATCGATGGAACGACAATTACTATACTCATTACTCTTACCATTATCAATCCAACTTATATTGTCAGCCATATTATGCTTCCATGGTAGATAGAACGACAATTACTATACTTATTATTCTTATTTTTATCAATCTAATTCATATTATTAACCATCTTATGCATATATGATCGATAGAACCACAATTACTATACTTATTACTCTTATTATTATCAATCTGACTCATGCTATTAACCACATTATGCTTATATTGTCGATAGAACGACAATTACTATGCTTATTACACTCACTAGTATCAATCTAACTCATATTATTAACCATATTATGCAGATATGATCGATAGAACGACAATTACTATACTTATTATTCTTATTGTTATCACTCCAACTTATATTGTCAGCCATATTATGCTTCCATGGTCGATAGAACGACAATTACTATACTTATTATTCTTGTTTTTATCAATCTAACTCATATTATTAACCATCTTAAGCATATATGATCGATAGGACGACAATTAATATAGTTATTACTCTTATTATTATCAATCTAACCCATATTATCAGCCATATTATGCAGATATGATC
>NW_027473829.1:0-137978 GCF_050947335.1 Megachile rotundata
CAAGCATAGTATATGTCGTTCTATCGATAATACAAGCATAATATGGCTAATAATATGAGTTAGATTGGTAATAATAAGAGTAATAAGTACAGTAATCTTCGTTCAATCGATCATATAAGCATAATATGGCTAATAATATGAGTTAGCTTGATAATAGTAAGAGGAATAAGTATAGTAATTGTCATTCTATCGATCATATAAGCATAATATGGCTAATAATATGAGTTAGATTGATAATAATGAGAGTACCAGGTTTAGAAATTGTCGTTCAATCGATCATATAAGCATAATATGGCTAATAATATGAGTTAGATTGATAATTATAAGAGTAACAAGTATAGTAATTGTCGTTCTATCGATAATTTAAGCATAATATGGCTAATAATATGAGTTAGATTGGTAATAATAAGAGTAATAAGTACAGTAATCCTCGTTCAATCGATCATATAAGCATAATATGGCCAATAATATGAGTTAGATTGATAATAATAAGAGTAATGAGTATAGTAATTGACGTCCTATCGATCATATCCACATAATATGGCCAATAATATGAGTTAGATTGATAATAATAAGAGTAACAAGTATAGTAATTGTCGTTCTATCGATAATATAAGCATAATATGGCTAATAATATGAGTTAGATTGGTAATAATAAGAGTAATAAGTACAGTAATCTTCGTTCAATCGATCATATAAGCATAATATGGCTAATAATATGAGTTAGCTTGATAATAGTAAGAGGAATAAGTATAGTTATTGTCATTCTATCGATCATATAAGCATAATATGGCTAATAATGTGAGTTAGATTGATTACAATGAGAGTAACAGGTTTAGAAATTGTCGTTCAATCGATCATATAAGCATAATATGGCTAATAATATGAGTTAGATTGATAATAATAATAGTAACAAGTATAGAAATTGTCGTTCTATCGATAATATAAGCATAATATGGCCAATAATATGAGTTAGATTGAAATAATAACAGTAATAAGTATAGTAATTGTCGTTCTATCGATCATATAAGCATAATATGGCTAATAATATGAGTTAGATTGATAATAATAAGAGTAATGAGTATAGTAATTGTCGTTCTATCGATCATATCTGCATTATATGGTTAATAATATGAGTTAGATTGATAATAATAAGAGTAACAAGTATAGTAGTTGTCGTTCTATCGATAATATAAGCATAATATGGCTAATAATATGAGTTAGATTGATAATAATAAGAGTAACAAGTATAGTAATTGTCGTTCAATCGATATTATAAGCATAATATGGCTCATAATATGAGTTAGATTGATAATAATAAGAGTAACAAGTATAGTAATTGTCGTTCTATCGATAATATAAGCATAATATGGCTAATAATATGAGTTAGATTGATAATAATAAGAGTAACAAGTATAGTAATTGTCGTTCAATCGATATTATAAGCATAATATGGCTCATAATATGAGTTAGATTGATAATAATAAGAGTAACAAGTATAGTAATTGTCGTTCTATCGATAATATAAGCATAATATGGCTAATAATATGAGTTAGATTGATAATAATAAGAGTAACAAGTATAGTAATTGTCGTTCAATCGATATTATAAGCATAATATGGCTCATAATATGAGTTAGATTGATAATAATAAGAGTAATAAGTATAGTAATTGTCGTCCTATCGATCATATAAGCATAATATGGCTAATAATATGAGTTCGATTGATAATAATGAGAGTAACAGGTTTAGAAATTGTCGTTCAATCGATAATATAAGCATAATATGGCAAATAATATGAGTTAGATTGATAATAATAAGAGTAACAAGTATAGTAATTGTCGTTCAATCGATCATATAAGCATAATATGGCGAATAATATGAGTTAGATTGATAATAATATGAGTAACAAGCATAGTATATGTCGTTCTATCGATAATATAAGCATAATATGGCTAATAATATAAGTTAGATTGGTAATAATAAGAGTAATAAGTTCAGTAATCTTCGTTCAATGGATCATATAAGCATAATATGGCTAATAATATGAGTTAGCTTGTTAATAGTAAGAGGAATAAGTATAGTAATTGTCATTCTATCGATCATATAAGCATAATATGGCTAATAATATGAGTTAGATTGATAATAATGAGAGTACCAGGTTTAGAAATTGTCGTTCAATCGATCATATAAGCATAATATGGCTAATAATATGAGATAGATTGATAATTATAAGAGTAACAAGTATAGTAATTGTCGTTCTATCGATCATATATGCATAATATGGCCAATAATATGAGTTAGAATGAAATAATAACAGTAATAAGTATAGTAATTGTCGTTCTATCCATCATATAAGCATAATATGGCTAATAATATGAGTTAGCTTGATAATAGTAAGAGGAATAAGTATAGTAATTGTCATTCTATCGATCATATAAGCATAATATGGCTAATAATGTGAGTTAGATTGATAATAATGAGAGTAACAGGTTTAGAAATTGTCGTTCAATCGATCATATAAGCATAATATGGCTAATAATATGAGTTAGACTGATAATAGCAAGAGTAATAAGAATAGTAATTGTCGTTCTATCGATCATATCTGCATAATATGGCGAATAATATGAGTTAGATTGATAATAATATGAGTAACAAGCATAGTATATGTCGTTCTATCGATAATACAAGCATAATATGGCTAATAATATGAGTTAGATTGGTAATAATAAGAGTAATAAGTACAGTAATCTTCGTTCAATCGATCATATAAGCATAATATGGCTAATAATATGAGTTAGCTTGATAATAGTAAGAGGAATAAGTATAGTAATTGTCATTCTATCGATCATATAAGCATAATATGGCTAATAATATGAGTTAGATTGATAATAATGAGAGTACCAGGTTTAGAAATTGTCGTTCAATCGATCATATAAGCATAATATGGCTAATAATATGAGTTAGATTGATAATTATAAGAGTAACAAGTATAGTAATTGTCGTTCTATCGATAATTTAAGCATAATATGGCTAATAATATGAGTTAGATTGGTAATAATAAGAGTAATAAGTACAGTAATCCTCGTTCAATCGATCATATAAGCATAATATGGCCAATAATATGAGTTCGATTAGTAATAATAATAACAGTAATAAGTATAGTAATTGTCGTTCAATCGATCATATCAGCATTATATGGTTAATAATATGAGTTAGATTGATAATAATAACAGTAATATGTATAGTAATTGTCGTTCTATCGATCATATAAGCATAATATGGCTAATAATATGAGTTAGATTGATAATAATAAGAGTAATGAGTATAGTAATTGTCGTCCTATCGATCATATCCACATAATATGGCCAATAATATGAGTTAGATTGGTAATAATAAGAGTAATAAGTACAGTAATCTTCGTTCAATCGATCATATAAGCATAATATGGCTAATAATATTAGTTAGCTTGATAATAGTAAGAGGAATAAGTATAGTAATTGTCATTCTATCGATCATATAAGCATAATATGGCTAATAATATGAGTTAGCTTGATAATAGTAAGAGGAATAAGTATAGTAATTGTCATTCTATCGATCATATAAGCATAATATGGCTAATAATGTGAGTTAGATTGATTATAATGAGAGTAACAGGTTTAGAAATTGTCGTTCAATCGATCATATAAGCATAAGATGGCTAATAATATGAGTTAGATTGATAATAATAATAGTAACAAGTATAGAAATTGTCGTTATATCGATAATATAAGCATAATATGGCTAATAATATGAGTTAGATTGATAATAATAAGAGTAACAAGTATAGTAATTGTCGTTCAATCGATATTATAAGCATAATATGGCTAATAATATGAGTTAGATTGATAATAATAAGAGTAATAAGTATAGTAATTGTCATTCTATCGATCATATAAGCATAATATGGCTAATAATATGAGCTAGATTGATAATAATGAGAGTAACAGGTTTAGAAATTGTCGTTCAATCGATATTATAAGCATTATATGGCTAATAATATGAGTTAGATTGATAATAATAAGAGTAATAAGTATAGTAATTGTCATTCTATCGATCATATAAGCATAATATGGCTAATAATATGAGTTAGATTGGTAATAATGAGAGTAACAAGTATAGAAATTGTCGTTCAATCGATCATATAAGCATAATATGGCTAATAATATGAGTTAGATTGATAATAATAAGAGTAACAAGTATAGTAATTGTCGTTCTATCGATAATTTAAGCATAATATGGCTAATAATATGAGTTAGATTGGTAATAATAAGAGTAATAAGTACAGTAATCCTCGTTCAATCGATGATATAAGCATAATATGGCCAATAATATGAGTTCGATTAGTAATAATAATAACAGTAATAAGTATAGTAATTGTCGTTCAATCGATCATATCAGCATTATATGGTTAATAATATGAGTTAGATTGATAATAATAAGAGTAATGAGTATAGTAATTGTCGTCCTATCGATCATATCCACATAATATGGCCAATAATATGAGTTAGATTGATAATAATAAGAGTAACAAGTATAGTAATTGTCGTTCTATCGATAATATAAGCATAATATGGCTAATAATATGAGTTAGATTGATAATAATAAGAGTAACAAGTATAGAAATTGTCGTGCAATCGATATTATAAGCATAATATGGCTAATAATATGAGTTAGATTGATAATAATAAGAGTAATGAGTATAGTAATTGTCGTCCTATCGATCCTATCCACATAATATGGCCAATAATATGAGTTAGATTGATGATAATAAGAGTAACAAGTATAGTAATTGTCGTTCTATCGATAATATAAGCATAATATGGCTAATAATATGAGTTAGATTGGTAATAATAAGAGTAATAAGTACAGTAATCTTCGTTCAATCGATCATATAAGCATAATATGGCTAATAATATGAGTTAGCTTGATAATAGTAAGAGGAATAAGTATAGTTATTGTCATTCTATCGATCATATAAGCATAATATGGCTAATAATGTGAGTTAGATTGATTACAATGAGAGTAACAGGTTTAGAAATTGTCGTTCAATCGATCATATAAGCATAATATGGCTAATAATATGAGTTAGATTGATAATAATAATAGTAACAAGTATAGAAATTGTCGTTCTATCGATAATATAAGCATAATATGGCCAATAATATGAGTTAGATTGAAATAATAACAGTAATAAGTATAGTAATTGTCGTTCTATCGATCATATAAGCATAATATGGCTAATAATATGAGTTAGATTGATAATAATAAGAGTAATGAGTATAGTAATTGTCGTTCTATCGATCATATCTGCATTATATGGTTAATAATATGAGTTAGATTGATAATAATAAGAGTAACAAGTATAGTAGTTGTCGTTCTATCGATCATATAAGCATAATATGGCTAATAATATGAGTTAGCTTGATAATAGTAAGAGGAATAAGTATAGTAATTGTCATTCTATCGATCATATAAGCATAATATGGCTAATAATGTGAGTTAGATTGATAATAATAAGAGTAACAAGTATAGTAATTGTCGTTCTATCGATAATATAAGCATAATATGGCTAATAATATGAGTTAGATTGGTAATAATAAGAGTAATAAGTACAGTAATCCTCGTTCAATCGATCATATAAGCATAATATGGCCAATAATATGAGTTCGATTAGTAATAATAATAACAGTAATAAGTATAGTAATTGTCGTTCAATCGATCATATCAGCATTATATGGTTAATAATATGAGTTAGATTGATAATAATAACAGTAATATGTATAGTAATTGTCGTTCTATCGATCATATAAGCATAATATGGCTAATAATATGAGTTAGATTGATAATAATAAGAGTAATGAGTATAGTAATTGTCGTCCTATCGATCATATCCACATAATATGGCCAATAATATGAGTTAGATTGATAATAATAAGAGTAACAAGTATAGTAATTGTCGTTCTATCGATAATATAAGCATAATATGGCTAATAATATGAGTTAGATTGGTAATAATAAGAGTAATAAGTACAGTAATCTTCGTTCAATCGATCATATAAGCATAATATGGCTAATAATATGAGTTAGCTTGATAATAGTAAGAGGAATAAGTATAGTTATTGTCATTCTATCGATCATATAAGCATAATATGGCTAATAATGTGAGTTAGATTGATTACAATGAGAGTAACAGGTTTAGAAATTGTCGTTCAATCGATCATATAAGCATAATATGGCTAATAATATGAGTTAGATTGATAATAATAATAGTAACAAGTATAGAAATTGTCGTTCTATCGATAATATAAGCATAATATGGCCAATAATATGAGTTAGATTGAAATAATAACAGTAATAAGTATACTAATTGTCGTTCTATCGATCATATAAGCATAATATGGCTAATAATATGAGTTAGATTGATAATAATAAGAGTAATGAGTATAGTAATTGTCGTTCTATCGATCATATCTGCATTATATGGTTAATAATATGAGTTAGATTGATAATAATAAGAGTAACAAGTATAGTAGTTGTCGTTCTATCGATAATATAAGCATAATATGGCTAATAATATGAGTTAGATTGATAATAATAAGAGTAACAAGTATAGTAATTGTCGTTCAATCGATATTATAAGCATAATATGGCTCATAATATGAGTTAGATTGATAATAATAAGAGTAATAAGTATAGTAATTGTCGTTCTATCGATCAAATAAGCATAATATGGCTAATAATATGAGTTAGATTGATAATAATGTGAGAATCAAGTATAGTAATCCTCGTTCAATCAATCATATAAGCATAATATGGCTAATAATATGAGTTAGATTGATAATAGCAAGAGTAATAAGTATAGTAATTGTCGTCCTATCGATCATATCCACATAATATGGCCAATAATATGAGTTAGATTGATAATAATAAGAGTAACAAGTATAGTAATTGTCGTTCTATCGATAATATAAGCATAACATGGCTAATAGTATGAGTTAGATTGATAATAGTAAGAGTAACAAGTATAGTAATTGTCGTTCAATCGATCGTATAAGCATTATATGGCGAATAATATGAGTTAGATTGATAATAATATGAGTAACAAGCATAGTATATGTCGTTCTATCGATAATATAAGCATAACATGGCTAATAATATGAGTTAGATTGGTAATAATAAGAGTAATAAGTACAGTAATCTTCGTTCAATCGATCATATAAGCATAATATGGCTAATAATATGAGTTAGCTTGATAATAGTAAGAGGAATAAGTATAGTAATTGTCATTCTATCGATCATATAAGCATAATATGGCTAATAATATGAGTTAGCTTGATAATAGTAAGAGGAATAAGTATAGTAATTGTCATTCTATCGATCATATAAGCATAATATGGCTAATAATGTGAGTTAGATTGATTATAATGAGAGTAACAGGTTTAGAAATTGTCGTTCAATCGATCATATAAGCATAATATGGCTAATAATATGAGTTATATTGATAATAATAAGAGTAATGAGTATAGTAATTGTCGTCCTATCGATCATATAAGCATAATATGGCTAATAATATGAGTTCGATTGATAATAATGAGAGTAACAGGTTTAGAAATTGTCGTTCAATCGATAATATAAGCATAATATGGCAAATAATATGAGTTAGATTGATAATAATAAGAGTAACAAGTATAGTAATTGTCGTTCAATCGATCATATAAGCATAATATGGCGAATAATATGAGTTAGATTGATAATAATATGAGTAACAAGCATAGTATATGTCGTTCTATCGATAATATAAGCATAATATGGCTAATAATATAAGTTAGATTGGTAATAATAAGAGTAATAAGTTCAGTAATCTTCGTTCAATGGATCATATAAGCATAATATGGCTAATAATATGAGTTAGCTTGTTAATAGTAAGAGGAATAAGTATAGTAATTGTCATTCTATCGATCATATAAGCATAATATGGCTAATAATATGAGTTAGATTGATAATAATGAGAGTACCAGGTTTAGAAATTGTCGTTCAATCGATCATATAAGCATAATATGGCTAATAATATGAGATAGATTGATAATTATAAGAGTAACAAGTATAGTAATTGTCGTTCTATCGATCATATATGCATAATATGGCCAATAATATGAGTTAGAATGAAATAATAACAGTAATAAGTATAGTAATTGTCGTTCTATCCATCATATAAGCATAATATGGCTAATAATATGAGTTAGCTTGATAATAGTAAGAGGTATAAGTATAGTAATTGTCATTCTATCGATCATATAAGCATAATATGGCTAATAATGTGAGTTAGATTGATAATAATGAGAGTAACAGGTTTAGAAATTGTCGTTCAATCGATCATATAAGCATAATATGGCTAATAATATGAGTTAGACTGATAATAGCAAGAGTAATAAGAATAGTAATTGTCGTTCTATCGATCATATCTGCATAATATGGCGAATAATATGAGTTAGATTGATAATAATATGAGTAACAAGCATAGTATATGTCGTTCTATCGATAATACAAGCATAATATGGCTAATAATATGGATTAGATTGGTAATAATAAGAGTAATAAGTACAGTAATCTTCGTTCAATCGATCATATAAGCATAATATGGCTAATAATATGAGTTAGCTTGATAATAGTAAGAGGAATAAGTATAGTAATTGTCATTCTATCGATCATATAAGCATAATATGGCTAATAATATGAGTTAGATTGATAATAATGAGAGTACCAGGTTTAGAAATTGTCGTTCAATCGATCATATAAGCATAATATGGCTAATAATATGAGTTAGATTGATAATTATAAGAGTAACAAGTATAGTAATTGTCGTTCTATCGATAATTTAAGCATAATATGGCTAATAATATGAGTTAGATTGGTAATAATAAGAGTAATAAGTACAGTAATCCTCGTTCAATCGATCATATAAGCATAATATGGCCAATAATATGAGTTCGATTAGTAATAATAATAACAGTAATAAGTATAGTAATTGTCGTTCAATCGATCATATCAGCATTATATGGTTAATAATATGAGTTAGATTGATAATAATAACAGTAATATGTATAGTAATTGTCGTTCTATCGATCATATAAGCATAATATGGCTAATAATATGAGTTAGATTGATAATAATAAGAGTAATGAGTATAGTAATTGTCGTCCTATCGATCATATCCACATAATATGGCCAATAATATGAGTTAGATTGGTAATAATAAGAGTAATAAGTACAGTAATCTTCGTTCAATCGATCATATAAGCATAATATGGCTAATAATATGAGTTAGCTTGATAATAGTAAGAGGAATAAGTATAGTAATTGTCATTCTATCGATCATATAAGCATAATATGGCTAATAATATGAGTTAGCTTGATAATGGTAAGAGGAATAAGTATAGTAATTGTCATTCTATCGATCATATAAGCATAATATGGCTAATAATGTGAGTTAGATTGATTATAATGAGAGTAACAGGTTTAGAAATTGTCGTTCAATCGATCATATAAGCATAAGATGGCTAATAATATGAGTTAGATTGATAATAATAATAGTAACAAGTATAGAAATTGTCGTTATATCGATAATATAAGCATAATATGGCTAATAATATGAGTTAGATTGATAATAATAAGTGTAACAAGTATAGTAATTGTCGGTCTATCGATAATTTAAGCATAATATGGCTAATAATATGAGTTAGATTGGTAATAATAAGAGTAATAAGTACAGTAATCCTCGTTCAATCGATCATATAAGCATAATATGGCCAATAATATGAGTTCGATTAGTAATAATAATAACAGTAATAAGTATAGTAATTGTCGTTCAATCGATCATATCAGCATTATATGGTTAATAATATGAGTTAGATTGATAATAATAAGAGTAATGAGTATAGTAATTGTCGTCCTATCGATCATATCCACATAATATGGCCAATAATATGAGTTAGATTGATAATAATAAGAGTAACAAGTATAGTAATTGTCGTTCTATCGATAATATAAGCATAATATGGCTAATAATATGAGTTAGATTGATAATAATAAGAGTAACAAGTATAGAAATTGTCGTGCAATCGATATTATAAGCATAATATGGCTAATAATATGAGTTAGATTGATAATAATAAGAGTAATGAGTATAGTAATTGTCGTCCTATCGATCCTATCCACATAATATGGCCAATAATATGAGTTAGATTGATGATAATAAGAGTAACAAGTATAGTAATTGTCGTTCTATCGATAATATAAGCATAATATGGCTAATAGTATGAGTTAGATTGATAATAGTAAGAGTAACAAGTATAGTAATTGTCGTTCAATCGATCATATAAGCATAATATGGCTAATAATATGAGTTAGATTGATAATAATAAGAGTAACAAGTATAGTAATTGTCGTTTTATCGATAATTTAAGCATAATATGGCTAATAATATGAGTTAGATTGGTAATAATAAGAGTAATAAGTACAGTAGTCCTCGTTCAATCGATCATATAAGCATAATATGGCCAATAATATGAGTTCGATTAGTAATAATAATAAGAGTAACAAGTATAGTAATTGTCGTTCTATCGATAATTTAAGCATAATATGGCTAATAATATGAGTTAGATTGGTAATAATAAGAGTAATAAGTACAGTAATCCTCGTTCAATCGATCATATAAGCATAATATGGCCAATAATATGAGTTCGATTAGTAATAATAATAAGAGTAACAAGTATAGTAATTGTCGTTCTATCGATAATATAAGCATAATATGGCTAATAATATGAGTTAGATTGGTAATAGTAAGAGGAATAAGTATAGTAATTGTCATTCTATCGATCATATAAGCATAATATGGCTAATAATGTGAGTTAGATTGATTATAATGAGAGTAACAGGTTTAGAAATTGTCAGTCAATCGATCATATAAGCATAATATGGCTAATAATATGAGTTAGATTGATAATAATAATAGTAACAAGTATAGAAATTGTCGTTCTATCGATAATATAAGCATAATATGGCCAATAATATGAGTTAGATTGAAATAATAACAGTAATAAGTATAGTAATTGTCGTTCTATCGATCATATAAGCATAATATGGCTAATAATATGAGTTAGATTGATAATAATAAGAGTAATGAGTATAGTAATTGTCGTCCTATCGATCATATCCACATAATATGGCCAATAATATGAGTTAGATTGATAATAATAAGAGTAACAAGTATAGTAATTGTCGTTCTATCGATAATATAAGCATAATATGGCTAATAATATGAGTTAGATTGGTAATAATAAGAGTAATAAGTACAGTAATCTTCGTTCAATCGATCATATAAGCATAATATGGCTAATAATATGAGTTAGCTTGATAATAGTAAGAGGAATAAGTATAGTAATTGTCATTCTATCGATCATATAAGCATAATATGGCTAATAATGTGAGTTAGATTGATTATAATGAGAGTAACAGGTTTAGAAATTGTCGTTCAATCGATCATATAAGCATAATATGGCTAATAATATGAGTTAGATTGATAATAATAATAGTAACAAGTATAGAAATTGTCGTTCTATCGATAATATAAGCATAATATGGCCAATAATATGAGTTAGATTGAAATAATAACAGTAATAAGTATAGTAATTGTCGTTCTATCGATCATATAAGCATAATATGGCTAATAATATGAGTTAGATTGATAATAATAAGAGTAATGAGTATAGTAATTGTCGTTCTATCGATCATATCTGCATTATATGGTTAATAATATGAGTTAGATTGATAATAATAAGAGTAACAAGTATAGTAATTGTCGTTCTATCGATAATATAAGCATAATATGGCTAATAATATGAGTTAGATTGATAATAATAAGAGTAACAAGTATAGTAATTGTCGTTCAATCGATATTATAAGCATAATATGGCTCATAATATGAGTTAGATTGATAATAATAAGAGTAATAAGTATAGTAATTGTCGTTCTATCGATCAAATAAGCATAATATGGCTAATAATATGAGTTAGATTGATAATAATGAGAGAATCAAGTATAGTAATCCTCGTTCAATCAATCATATAAGCATAATATGGCTAATAATATGAGTGAGATTGATAATAGCAAGAGTAATAAGTATAGTAATTGTCGTTCTATCGATCATATCTGCATAATATGGTTAATAATATGAGTTAGATTGAAAATAATAAGAGCAATGAGTATAGTAATTGTCGTCCTATCGATCATATCCACATAATATGGCCAATAATATGAGTTAGATTGATAATAATAAGAGTAACAAGTATAGTAATTGTCGTTCTGTCGATAATATAAGCATAACATGGCTAATAGTATGAGTTAGATTGATAATAGTAAGAGTAACAAGTATAGTAATTGTCGTTCAATCGATCGTATAAGCATAATATGGCGAATAATATGAGTTAGATTGATAATAATATGAGTAACAAGCATAGTATATGTCGTTCTATCGATAATATAAGCATAATATGGCTAATAATATGAGTTAGATTGGTAATAATAAGAGTAATAAGTACAGTAATCTTCGTTCAATCGATCATATAAGCATAATATGGCTAATAATATGAGTTAGCTTGATAATAGTAAGAGGAATAAGTATAGTAATTGTCATTCTATCGATCATATAAGCATAATATGGCTAATAATATGAGTTAGCTTGTTAATAGTAAGAGGAATAAGTATAGTAATTGTCATTCTATCGATCATATAAGCATAATATGGCTAATAATATGAGCTAGATTGATAATAATGAGAGTAACAGGTTTAGAAATTGTCGTTCAATCGATAATATAAGCATAATATGGCTAATAATATGAGTTAGATTGGTAATAATAAGAGTAATAAGTACAGTAATCTTCGTTCTATCGATCATATAAGCATAATATGGCTAATAATATGAGTTAGCTTGATAATCGTAAGAGGAATAAGTATAGTAATTGTCGTTCTATCGATCATATAAGCATAATATGGCTAATAATATGTGTTAGATTGATAATAATAAGAGTAATGAGTATAGTAATTGTCGTTCTATCGATAATATAAGCATAATATGGCCAATAATATGCGTTAGATTGAAATAATAACAGTAATAAGTATAGTAATTGTCGTTCTATCGATCATATAAGCATAATATGGCCAATAATATGAGTTAGATTGATAATAATAAGAGTAACAAGTATAGTAATTGTCGTTCTATCGATAATATAAGCATAATATGGCTAATAATATGAGTTAGATTGATAATAATAAGAGTAACAAGTATAGAAATTGTCGTGCAATCGATATTGTAAGCATAATATGGCTAATAATATGAGTTAGATTGATAATAATAAGAGTAATGAGTATAGTAATTGTCGTCCTATCGATCATATCCACATAATATGGCCAATAATATGAGTTAGATTGATGATAATAAGAGTAACAAGTATAGTAATTGTCGTTCTATCGATAATATAAGCATAATATGGCTAATAGTATGAGTTAGATTGATAATAGTAAGAGTAACAAGTGTAGTAATTGTCGTTCTATCGATCATATAAGCATAATATGGCCAATAATATGAGTTAGATTGAAATAATAACAGTAATAAGTATAGTAATTGTCGTTCTATCGATCATATAAGCATAATATGGCTAATAATATGAGTTAGCTTGATAATAGTAAGAGGAATAAGTATAGTAATTGTCATTCTATCGATCATATAAGCATAATATGGCTAATAATGTGAGTTAGATTGATAATAATGAGAGTAACAGGTTTAGAAATTGTCGTTCAATCGATCATATAAGCATAATATGGCTAATAATGTGAGTTAGATTGATAATAGCAAGAGTAATAAGAATAGTAATTGTCGTTCTATCGATCATATAAGCATAATATGGCGAATAATATGAGTTAGATTGAAATAATAACAGTAATAAGTATAGTAATTGTCGTTCTATCGGTCATATAAGCGTAATATGGCTAATAATATGAGTTAGATTGATAATAATAAGAGTAATGAGTATAGTAATTGTCGTCCTATCGATCATATAAGCATAATATGGCTAATAATATGAGTTCGATTGATAATAATGAGAGTAACAGGTTTAGAAATTGTCGTTCAATCGATAATATAAGCATAATATGGCAAATAATATGAGTTAGATTGATAATAATAAGAGTAACAAGTATAGTAATTGTCGTTCAATCGATCATATAAGCATAATATGGCGAATAATATGAGTTAGATTGATAATAATATGAGTAACAAGCATAGTATATGTCGTTCTATCGATAATATAAGCATAATATGGCTAATAATATAAGTTAGATTGGTAATAATAAGAGTAATAAGTTCAGTAATCTTCGTTCAATGGATCATATAAGCATAATATGGCTAATAATATGAGTTAGCTTGTTAATAGTAAGAGGAATAAGTATAGTAATTGTCATTCTATCGATCATATAAGCATAATATGGCTAATAATATGAGTTAGATTGATAATAATGAGAGTACCAGGTTTAGAAATTGTCGTTCAATCGATCATATAAGCATAATATGGCTAATAATATGAGATAGATTGATAATTATAAGAGTAACAAGTATAGTAATTGTCGTTCTATCGATAATTTAAGCATAATATGGCTAATAATATGAGTTAGATTGGTAATAATAAGAGTAATAAGTACAGTAATCCTCGTTCAATCGATCATATAAGCATAATATGGCCAATAATATGAGTTCGATTAGTAATAATAATAACAGTAATAAGTATAGTAATTGTCGTTCAATCGATCATATCAGCATTATATGGTTAATAATATGAGTTAGATTGATAATAATAACAGTAATATGTATAGTAATTGTCGTTCTATCGATCATATAAGCATAATATGGCTAATAATATGAGTTAGATTGATAATAATAAGAGTAATGAGTATAGTAATTGTCGTCCTATCGATCATATCCACATAATATGGCCAATAATATGAGTTAGATTGATAATAATAAGAGTAACAAGTATAGTAATTGTCGTTCTATCGATAATATAAGCATAATATGGCTAATAATATGAGTTAGATTGGTAATAATAAGAGTAATAAGTACAGTAATCTTCGTTCAATCGATCATATAAGCATAATATGGCTAATAATATGAGTTAGCTTGATAATAGTAAGAGGAATAAGTATAGTAATTGTCATTCTATCGATCATATAAGCATAATATGGCTAATAATGTGAGTTAGATTGATTATAATGAGAGTAACAGGTTTAGAAATTGTCGTTCAATCGATCATATAAGCATAATATGGCTAATAATATGAGTTAGATTGATAATAATAATAGTAACAAGTATAGAAATTGTCGTTCTATCGATAATATAAGCATAATATGGCCAATAATATGAGTTAGATTGAAATAATAACAGTAATAAGTATAGTAATTGTCGTTCTATCGATCATATAAGCATAATATGGCTAATAATATGAGTTAGATTGATAATAATAAGAGTAATGAGTATAGTAATTGTCGTTCTATCGATCATATCTGCATTATATGGTTAATAATATGAGTTAGATTGATAATAATAAGAGTAACAAGTATAGTAATTGTCGTTCTATCGATAATATAAGCATAATATGGCTAATAATATGAGTTAGATTGATAATAATGAGAGAATCAAGTATAGTAATCCTCGTTCAATCAATCATATAAGCATAATATGGCTAATAATATGAGTTAGATTGATAATAGCAAGAGTAATAAGTATAGTAATTGTCGTTCTATCGATCATATCTGCATAATATGGTTAATAATATGAGTTAGATTGATAATAATAAGAGTAATGAGTATAGTAATTGTCGTCCTATCGATCATATCCACATAATATGGCCAATTATATGAGTTAGATTGATAATAATAAGAGTAACAAGTATAGTAATTGTCGTTCTGTCGATAATATAAGCATAACATGGCTAATAGTATGAGTTAGATTGATAATAGTAAGAGTAACAAGTATAGTAATTGTCGTTCAATCGATCGTATAAGCATAATATGGCGAATAATATGAGTTAGATTGATAATAATATGAGTAACAAGCATAGTATATGTCGTTCTATCGATAATATAAGCATAATATGGCTAATAATATGAGTTAGATTGGTAATAATAAGAGTAATAAGTACAGTAATCTTCGTTCAATCGATCATATAAGCATAGTATGGCTAATAATATGAGTTAGCTTGATAATAGTAAGAGGAATAAGTATAGTAATTGTCATTCTATCGATCATATAAGCATAATATGGCTAATAATATGAGTTAGCTTGATAATAGTAAGAGGAATAAGTATAGTAATTGTCATTCTATCGATCATATAAGCATAATATGGCTAATAATGTGAGTTAGATTGATTATAATGAGAGTAACAGGTTTAGAAATTGTCGTTCAATCGATCATATAAGCATAATATGGCTAATAATATGAGTTAGATTGATAATAATAATAGTAACAAGTATAGAAATTGTCGTTATATCGATAATATAAGCATAATATGGCTAATAATATGAGTTAGATTGATAATAATAAGAGTAACAAGTATAGTAATTGTCGTTCAATCGATATTATAAGCATAATATGGCTAATAATATGAGTTAGATTGATAATAATAAGAGTAATAAGTATAGTAATTGTCATTCTATCGATCATATAAGCATAATATGGCTAATAATATGAGCTAGATTGATAATAATGAGAGTAACAGGTTTAGAAATTGTCGTTCAATCGATAATATAAGCATAATATGGCTAATAATATGAGTTAGATTGGTAATAATAAGAGTAATAAGTACAGTAATCTTCGTTCTATCGATCATATAAGCATAATATGGCTAATAATATGAGTTAGCTTGATAATCGTAAGAGGAATAAGTATAGTAATTGTCGTTCTATCGATCATATAAGCATAATATGGCTAATAATATGTGTTAGATTGATAATAATAAGAGTAATGAGTATAGTAATTGTCGTTCTATCGATAATATAAGCATAATATGGCCAATAATATGCGTTAGATTGAAATAATAACAGTAATAAGTATAGTAATTGTCGTTCTATCGATCATATAAGCATAATATGGCCAATAATATGAGTTAGATTGATAATAATAAGAGTAACAAGTATAGTAATTGTCGTTCTATCGATAATATAAGCATAATATGGCTAATAATATGAGTTAGATTGATAATAATAAGAGTAACAAGTATAGAAATTGTCGTGCAATCGATATTGTAAGCATAATATGGCTAATAATATGAGTTAGATTGATAATAATAAGAGTAATGAGTATAGTAATTGTCGTCCTATCGATCATATCCACATAATATGGCCAATAATATGAGTTAGATTGATGATAATAAGAGTAACAAGTATAGTAATTGTCGTTCTATCGATAATATAAGCATAATATGGCTAATAGTATGAGTTAGATTGATAATAGTAAGAGTAACAAGTGTAGTAATTGTCGTTCTATCGATCATATAAGCATAATATGGCCAATAATATGAGTTAGATTGAAATAATAACAGTAATAAGTATAGTAATTGTCGTTCTATCGATCATATAAGCATAATATGGCTAATAATATGAGTTAGCTTGATAATAGTAAGAGGAATAAGTATAGTAATTGTCATTCTATCGATCATATAAGCATAATATGGCTAATAATGTGAGTTAGATTGATAATAATGAGAGTAACAGGTTTAGAAATTGTCGTTCAATCGATCATATAAGCATAATATGGCTAATAATGTGAGTTAGATTGATAATAGCAAGAGTAATAAGAATAGTAATTGTCGTTCTATCGATCATATAAGCATAATATGGCGAATAATATGAGTTAGATTGAAATAATAACAGTAATAAGTATAGTAATTGTCGTTCTATCGGTCATATAAGCGTAATATGGCTAATAATATGAGTTAGATTGATAATAATAAGAGTAATGAGTATAGTAATTGTCGTCCTATCGATCATATAAGCATAATATGGCTAATAATATGAGTTCGATTGATAATAATGAGAGTAACAGGTTTAGAAATTGTCGTTCAATCGATAATATAAGCATAATATGGCAAATAATATGAGTTAGATTGATAATAATAAGAGTAACAAGTATAGTAATTGTCGTTCAATCGATCATATAAGCATAATATGGCGAATAATATGAGTTAGATTGATAATAATATGAGTAACAAGCATAGTATATGTCGTTCTATCGATAATATAACCATAATATGGCTAATAATATAAGTTAGATTGGTAATAATAAGAGTAATAAGTTCAGTAATCTTCGTTCAATGGATCATATAAGCATAATATGGCTAATAATATGAGTTAGCTTGTTAATAGTAAGAGGAATAAGTATAGTAATTGTCATTCTATCGATCATATAAGCATAATATGGCTAATAATATGAGTTAGATTGATAATAATGAGAGTACCAGGTTTAGAAATTGTCGTTCAATCGATCATATAAGCATAATATGGCTAATAATATGAGATAGATTGATAATTATAAGAGTAACAAGTATAGTAATTGTCGTTCTATCGATCATATATGCATAATATGGCCAATAATATGAGTTAGCTTGATAATAGTAAGAGGAATAAGTATAGTAATTGTCATTCTATCGATCATATAAGCATAATATGGCTAATAATGTGAGTTAGATTGATAATAATGAGAGTAATAATAAGAGTAATGATAATAATTCAATAATAATAAGTTTGTAAATAATACTTTTGTATTGTTTGTAAACAATAATAATTCAATAATAATAAGATTGATAATAATAAGAGTAATGAGTATAGTAATTGTCGTCCTATCGATCATATCCACATAATATGGCCAATAATATGAGTTAGATTGATAATAATATGAGTAACAAGCATAGTATATGTCGTTCTATCGATAATACAAGCATAATATGGCTAATAATATGAGTTAGCTTGATAATAGTAAGAGGAATTAGTATAGTAATTGTCATTCTATCGATCATATAAGCATAATATGGATAATAATATGAGTTAGATTGATAATAATAAGAGTAACAAGTATAGAAATTGTCGTGCAATCGATATTATAAGCATAATATGGCTAATAATATGAGTTAGATTGATAATAATAAGAGTAATGAGTATAGTAATTGTCGTCCTATCGATCATATCCACATAATATGGCCAATAATATGAGTTAGATTGATGATAATAAGAGTAACAAGTATAGTAATTGTCGGTCTATCGATAATATAAGCATAATATGGCTAATAGAATGAGTTAGATTGATAATAGTAAAAGTAAAAAGTATAGTAATTGTCGTTCAATCGATCATATAAGCATAATATGGCGAATAATATGAGTTAGATTGATAATAATATGAGTAACAAGCATAGTATATGTCGTTCTATCGATAATATAAGCATAATATGGCTAATAATATGAGTTAGATTGGTAATAATAAGAGTAATGAGTATAGTAATTGTCGTTCTATCGATCATATCTGCATTATATGGTTAATAATATGAGTTAGATTGATAATAATAAGAGTAATGAGTACAGTAATTGTCGTCCTATCGATCATATCCACATAATATGGCCAATAATATGAGTTAGATTGATAATAATAAGGGTAATAAGTATAGTAATTGTCGTTCTATCGATCACATAAGCATAATATGGCTAATAATATGAGTTAGATTGATAATAATAATAGTAACAAGTATAGAAATTGTCGTTCTATCGATAATATAATAAGAGTAATAAGTCGTTCTATCGATAATATAATAAGGGTAATAATAAGAGTAATAAGTTCAGTAATCTTCGTTCAATGGATCATATAAGCATAATATGGCTAATAATATGAGTTAGCTTGTTAATAGTAAGAGGAATAAGTATAGTAATTGTCATTCTATCGATCATATAAGCATAATATGGCTAATAATATGAGTTAGATTGATAATAATGAGAGTACCAGGTTTAGAAATTGTCGTTCAATCGATCATATAAGCATAATATGGCTAATAATATGAGATAGATTGATAATTATAAGAGTAGCAAGTATAGTAATTGTCGTTCTATCGATCATATATGCATAATATGGCCAATGATATGAGTTAGAATGAAATAATAACAGTAATAAGTATAGTAATTGTCGTTCTATCGATCATATAAGCATAATATGGCTAATAATATGAGTTAGCTTGATAATAGTAAGAGGAATAAGTATAGTAATTGTCATTCTATCGATCATATAAGCATAATATGGCTAATAATGTGAGTTAGATTGATAATAATGAGAGTAACAGGTTTAGAAATTGTCGTTCAATCGATCATATAAGCATAATATGGCTAATAATATGAGTTAGACTGATAATAGCAAGAGTAATAAGAATAGTAATTGTCGTTCTATCGATCATATCTGCATAATATGGCGAATAATATGAGTTAGATTGATAATAATATGAGTAACAAGCATAGTATATGTCGTTCTATCGATAATACAAGCATAATATGGCTAATAATGTGAGTTAGATTGGTAATAATAAGAGTAATAAGTACAGTAATCTTCGTTCAATCGATCATATAAGCATAATATGGCTAATAATATGAGTTAGCTTGATAATAGTAAGAGGAATAAGTATAGTAATTGTCATTCTATCGATCATATAAGCATAATATGGCTAATAATATGAGTTAGATTGATAATAATGAGAGTACCAGGTTTAGAAATTGTCGTTCAATCGATCATATAAGCATAATATGGCTAATAATATGAGTTAGATTGATAATTATAAGAGTAACAAGTATAGTAATTGTCGTTCTATCGATAATTTAAGCATAATATGGCTAATAATATGAGTTAGATTGGTAATAATAAGAGTAATAAGTACAGTAATCCTCGTTCAATCGATCATATAAGCATAATATGGCCAATAATATGAGTTCGATTAGTAATAATAATAACAGTAATAAGTATAGTAATTGTCGTTCAATCGATCATATCAGCATTATATGGTTAATAATATGAGTTAGATTGATAATAATAACAGTAATATGTATAGTAATTGTCGTTCTATCGATCATATAAGCATAATATGGCTAATAATATGAGTTAGATTGATAATAATAAGAGTAATGAGTATAGTAATTGTCGTCCTATCGATCATATCCACATAATATGGCCAATAATATGAGTTAGATTGATAATAATAAGAGTAACAAGTATAGTAATTGTCGTTCTATCGATAATATAAGCATAATATGGCTAATAATATGAGTTAGATTGGTAATAATAAGAGTAATAAGTACAGTAATCTTCGTTCAATCGATCATATAAGCATAATATGGCTAATAATATGAGTTAGCTTGATAATAGTAAGAGGAATTAGTATAGTAATTGTCATTCTATCGATCATATAAGCATAATATGGCTAATAATGTGAGTTAGATTGATTACAATGAGAGTAACAGGTTTAGAAATTGTCGTTCAATCGATCATATAAGCATTATATGGTTAATAATATGAGTTAGATTGATAATAATAAGAGTAACAAGTATAGTAATTGTCGTTCTATCGATAATATAAGCATAATATGGCTAATAATATGAGTTAGATTGATAATAATAAGAGTAACAAGTATAGTAATTGTCGTTCAATCGATATTATAAGCATAATATGGCTCATAATATGAGTTAGATTGATAATAATAAGAGTAATAAGTATAGTAATTGTCGTTCTATCGATCAAATAAGCATAATATGGCTAATAATATGAGTTAGATTGATAATAATGAGAGAGTCAAGTATAGTAATCCTCGTTCAATCAATCATATAAGCATAATATGGCTAATAATATGAGTTAGATTGATAATAGCAAGAGTAATAAGTATAGTAATTGTCGTTCTATCGATCATATCTGCATAATATGGTTAATAATATGAGTTAGATTGATAATAATAAGAGTAATGAGTATAGTAATTGTCGTCCTATCGATCATATCCACATAATATGGCCAATAATATGAGTTAGATTGATAATAATAAGAGTAACAAGTATAGTAATTGTCGTTCTATCGATAATATAAGCATAACATGGCTAATAGTATGAGTTAGATTGATAATAGTAGGAGTAACAAGTATAGTAATTGTCGTTCAATCGATCGTATAAGCATAATATGGCTAATAATATGAGTTAGCTTGATAATAGTAAGAGGAATAAGTATAGTAATTGTCATTCTATCGATCATATAAGCATAATATGGCTAATAATGTGAGTTAGATTGATAATAATGAGAGTAACAGGTTTAGAAATTGTCGTTCAATCGATCATATAAGCATAATATGGCCAATAATATGAGTTAGATTGATAATAATAAGAGTAACAAGTATAGTAATTGTCGTTCTATCGATAATATAAGCATAATATGGCTAATAATATGAGTTAGATTGATAATAATAAGAGTAACAAGTATAGTAATTGTCGTTCTATCTATAATTTTAGCATAATATGGCTAATAATATGAGTTAGATTGGTAATAATGAGAGTAACAAGTATAGAAATTGTCGTTCAATCGATCATATAAGCATAATATGGCTAATAATATGAGTTAGCTTGATAATAGTAAGAGGAATAAGTATAGTAATTGTCATTCTATCGATCATATAAGCATAATATGGCTAATAATGTGAGTTAGATTGATAATAATGAGAGTAACAGGTTTAGAAATTGTCGTTCAATCGATCATATAAGCATAATATGGCCAATAATATGAGTTAGATTGATAATAATAAGAGTAACAAGTATAGTAAATGTCGTTCAATCGATCATATAAGCATAATATGGCGAATAATATGAGTTAGATTGATAATAATATGAGTAACAAGCATAGTATATGTCGTTCTATCGATAATATAAGCATAATATGGCTAATAATATAAGTTAGATTGGTAATAATAAGAGTAATAAGTTCAGTAATCTTCGTTCTATCGATCATATAAGCATAATATGGCTAATAATATGAGTTAGCTTGATAATAGTAAGAGGAATAAGTATAGTAATTGTCATTCTATCGATCATATAAGCATAATATGGCTAATAATGTGAGTTAGATTGATAATAATGAGAGTAACAGGTTTAGAAATTGTCGTTCAATCGATCATATAAGCATAATATGGCTAATAATATGAGTTAGACTGATAATAGCAAGAGTAATAAGAATAGTAATTGTCGTTCTATCGATCATATCTGCATAATATGGCGAATAATATGAGTTAGATTGATAATAATATGAGTAACAAGCATAGTATATGTCGTTCTATCGATAATACAAGCATAATATGGCTAATAATATGAGTTAGATTGGTAATAATAAGAGTAATAAGTACAGTAATCTTCGTTCAATCGATCATATAAGCATAATATGGCTAATAATATGAGTTAGCTTGATAATAGTAAGAGGAATAGGTATAGTAATTGTCGTTCTATCGATAATTTAAGCATAATATGGCTAATAATATGAGTTAGATTGGTAATAATAAGAGTAATAAGTACAGTAATCCTCGTTCAATCGATCATATAAGCATAATATGGCCAATAATATGAGTTCGATTAGTAATAATAATAACAGTAATAAGTATAGTAATTGTCGTTCAATCGATCATATCAGCATTATATGGTTAATAATATGAGTTAGATTGATAATAATAACAGTAATATGTATAGTAATTGTCGTTCTATCGATCATATAAGCATAATATGGCTAATAATATGAGTTAGATTGATAATAATAAGAGTAATGAGTATAGTAATTGTCGTCCTATCGATCATATCCACATAATATGGCCAATAATATGAGTTAGATTGATAATAATAAGAGTAACAAGTATAGTAATTGTCGTTCTATCGATAATATAAGCATAATATGGCTAATAATATGAGTTAGATTGGTAATAATAAGAGTAATAAGTACAGTAATCTTCGTTCAATCGATCATATAAGCATAATATGGCTAATAATATGAGTTAGCTTGATAATAGTAAGAGGAATTAGTATAGTAATTGTCATTCTATCGATCATATAAGCATAATATGGCTAATAATGTGAGTTAGATTGATTATAATGAGAGTAACAGGTTTAGAAATTGTCGTTCAATCGATCATATAAGCATAAGATGGCTAATAATATGAGTTAGATTGATAATAATAATAGTAACAAGTATAGAAATTGTCGTTATATCGATAATATAAGCATAATATGGCTAATAATATGAGTTAGATTGATAATAATAAGAGTAACAAGTATAGTAATTGTCGTTCAATCGATATTATAAGCATAATATGGCTAATAATATGAGTTAGATTGATAATAATGAGAGTACCAGGTTTAGAAATTGTCGTTCAATCGATCATATAAGCATAATATGGCTAATAATATGAGATAGATTGATAATTATAAGAGTAACAAGTATAGTAATTGTCGTTCTATCGATCATATATGCATAATATGGCCAATAATATGAGTTAGAATGAAATAATAACAGTAATAAGTATAGTAATTGTCGTCTATCCATCATATAAGCATAATATGGCTAATAATATGAGTTAGCTTGATAATAGTAAGAGGAATAAGTATAGTAATTGTCATTCTATCGATCATATAAGCATAATATGGCTAATAATGTGAGTTAGATTGATAATAATGAGAGTAACAGGTTTAGAAATTGTCGTTCAATCGATCATATAAGCATAATATGGCTAATAATATGAGTTAGACTGATAATAGCAAGAGTAATAAGAATAGTAATTGTCGTTCTATCGATCATATCTGCATAATATGGCGAATAATATGAGTTAGATTGATAATAATATGAGTAACAAGCATAGTATATGTCGTTCTATCGATAATACAAGCATAATATGGCTAATAATATGAGTTAGATTGATAATTATAAGAGTAACAAGTATAGTAATTGTCGTTCTATCGATAATTTAAGCATAATATGGCTAATAATATGAGTTAGATTGGTAATAATAAGAGTAATAAGTACAGTAATCCTCGTTCAATCGATCATATAAGCATAATATGGCCAATAATATGAGTTCAATTAGTAATAATAATAACAGTAATAAGTATAGTAATTGTCGTTCAATCGATCATATCAGCATTATATGGTTAATAATATGAGTTAGATTGATAATAATAACAGTAATATGTATAGTAATTGTCGTTCTATCGATCATATAAGCATAATATGGCTAATAATATGAGTTAGATTGATAATAATAAGAGTAATGAGTATAGTAATTGTCGTCCTATCGATCATATCCACATAATATGGCCAATAATATGAGTTAGATTGATAATAATAAGAGTAACAAGTATAGTAATTGTCGTTCTATCGATAATATAAGCATAATATGGCTAATAATATGAGTTAGATTGGTAATAATAAGAGTAATAAGTACAGTAATCTTCGTTCAATCGATCATATAAGCATAATATGGCTAATAATATGAGTTAGCTTGATAATAGTAAGAGGAATAAGTATAGTAATTGTCATTCTATCGATCATATAAGCATAATATGGCTAATAATGTGAGTTAGATTGATTATAATGAGAGTAACAGGTTTAGAAATTGTCGTTCAATCGATCATATAAGCATAAGATGGCTAATAATATGAGTTAGATTGATAATAATAATAGTAACAAGTATAGAAATTGTCGTTATATCGATAATATAAGCATAATATGGCTAATAATATGAGTTAGATTGATAATAATAAGAGTAACAAGTATAGTAATTGTCGTTCAATCGATATTATAAGCATAATATGGCTAATAATATGAGTTAGATTGATAATAATAAGAGTAATAAGTATAGTAATTGTCATTCTATCGATCATAAGAGCATAATATGGCTAATAATATGAGCTAGATTGATAATAATGAGAGTAACAGGTTTAGAAATTGTCGTTCAATCGATATTATAAGCATTATATGGCTAATAATATGAGTTAGATTGATAATAATAAGAGTAATAAGTATAGTAATTGTCATTCTATCGATCATATAAGCATAATATGGCTAATAATATGAGTTAGGTTGATAATAATGAGAGTAACAGGTTTAGAAATTGTCGTTCTATCGATCATATAAGCATAATATGGCTAATAATATGAGTTAGATTGATAATAATGAGAGAAACAAGTATATAAATTGTCGTTCAATCGATCATATAAGCATAATATGGCTAATAATATGAGTTAGATTGATAATAATAAGAGTAACAAGTATAGTAATTGTCGTTCTATCGATAATATAAGCATAATATGGCTAATAATATGAGTTAGATTGGTAATAATAAGAGTAATAAGTACAGTAATCTTCGTTCAATCGATCATATAAGCATAATATGGCTAATAATATGAGTTAGCTTGATAATCGTAAGAGGAATAAGTATAGTAATTGTCGTTCTATCGATCATATAAGCATAATATGGCTAATAATATGAGTTAGATTGATAATAATAAGAGTAATGAGTATAGTAATTGTCGTTCTATCGATAATATAAGCATAATATGGCCAATAATATGAGTTAGATTGAAATAATAACAGTAATAAGTATAGTAATTGTCGTTCTATCGATCATATAAGCATAATATGGCCAATAATATGAGTTAGATTGATAATAATAAGAGTAACAAGTATAGTAATTGTCGTTCTATCGATAATATAAGCATAATATGGCTAATAATATGAGTTAGATTGATAATAATAAGAGTAACAAGTATAGAAATTGTCGTGCAATCGATATTATAAGCATAATATGGCTAATAATATGAGTTAGATTGATAATAATAAGAGTAATGAGTATAGTAATTGTCGTCCTATCGATCATATCCACATAATATGGCCAATAATATGAGTTAGATTGATGATAATAAGAGTAACAAGTATAATAATTGTCGTTCTATCGATAATATAAGCATAATATGGCTAATAGTATGAGTTAGATTGATAATAGTAAGAGTAACAAGTGTAGTAATTGTCGTTCTATCGATCATATAAGCATAATATGGCCAATAATATGAGTTAGATTGAAATAATAACAGTAATAAGTATAGTAATTGTCGTTCTATCGATCATATAAGCATAATATGGCTAATAATATGAGTTAGCTTGATAATAGTAAGAGGAATAAGTATAGTAATTGTCATTCTATCGATCATATAAGCATAATATGGCTAATAATGTGAGTTAGATTGATTATAATGAGAGTAACAGGTTTAGAAATTGTCGTTCAATCGATCATATAAGCATAAGATGGCTAATAATATGAGTTAGATTGATAATAATAATAGTAACAAGTATAGAAATTGTCGTTATATCGATAATATAAGCATAATATGGCTAATAATATGAGTTAGATTGATAATAATAAGAGTAACAAGTATAGTAATTGTCGTCCAATCGATATTATAAGCATAATATGGCTAATAATATGAGTTAGATTGATAATAATAAGAGTAATAAGTATAGTAATTGTCATTCTATCGATCATATAAGCATAATATGGCTAATAATATGAGCTAGATTGATAATAATGAGAGTAACAGGTTTAGAAATTGTCGTTCAATCGATATTATAAGCATTATATGGCTAATAATATGAGTTAGATTGATAATAATAAGAGTAATAAGTATAGTAATTGTCATTCTATCGATCATATAAGCATAATATGGCTAATAATATGAGTTAGATTGGTAATAATGAGAGTAACAAGTATAGAAATTGTCGTTCAATCGATCATATAAGCATAATATGGCTAATAATATGAGTTAGATTGATAATAATAAGAGTAACAAGTATAGTAATTGTCGTTCTATCGATAATTTAAGCATAATATGGCTAATAATATGAGTTAGATTGGTAATAATAAGAGTAATAAGTACAGTAATCCTCGTTCAATCGATCATATAAGCATAATATGGCCAATAATATGAGTTCGATTAGTAATAATAATAACAGTAATAAGTATAGTAATTGTCGTTCAATCGATCATATCAGCATTATATGGTTAATAATATGAGTTAGATTGATAATAATAAGAGTAATGAGTATAGTAATTGTCGTCCTATCGATCATATCCACATAATATGGCCAATAATATGAGTTAGATTGATAATAATAAGAGTAACAAGTATAGTAATTGTCGTTCTATCGATAATATAAGCATAATATGGCTAATAATATGAGTTAGATTGATAATAATAAGAGTAACAAGTATAGAAATTGTCGTGCAATCGATATTATAAGCATAATATGGCTAATAATATGAGTTAGATTGATAATAATAAGAGTAATGAGTATAGTAATTGTCGTCCTATCGATCCTATCCACATAATATGGCCAATAATATGAGTTAGATTGATGATAATAAGAGTAACAAGTATAGTAATTGTCGTTCTATCGATAATATAAGCATAATATGGCTAATAGTATGAGTTAGATTGATAATAGTAAGAGTAACAAGTATAGTAATTGTCGTTCAATCGATCATATAAGCATAATATGGCTAATAATATGAGTTAGATTGATAATAATAAGAGTAACAAGTATAGTAATTGTCGTTTTATCGATAATTTAAGCATAATATGGCTAATAATATGAGTTAGATTGGTAATAATAAGAGTAATAAGTACAGTAGTCCTCGTTCAATCGATCATATAAGCATAATATGGCCAATAATATGAGTTCGATTAGTAATAATAATAAGAGTAACAAGTATAGTAATTGTCGTTCTATCGATAATTTAAGCATAATATGGCTAATAATATGAGTTAGATTGGTAATAATAAGAGTAATAAGTACAGTAATCCTCGTTCAATCGATCATATAAGCATAATATGGCCAATAATATGAGTTCGATTAGTAATAATAATAAGAGTAACAAGTATAGTAATTGTCGTTCTATCGATAATATAAGCATAATATGGCTAATAATATGAGTTAGATTGGTAATAGTAAGAGTAATAAGTACAGTAATCTTCGTTCAATCGATCATATAAGCATCATATGGCTAATAATATGAGTTAGCTTGATAATAGTAAGAGGAATAAGTATAGTAATTGTCATTCTATCGATCATATAAGCATAATATGGCTAATAATGTGAGTTAGATTGATTATAATGAGAGTAACAGGTTTAGAAATTGTCAGTCAATCGATCATATAAGCATAATATGGCTAATAATATGAGTTAGATTGATAATAATAATAGTAACAAGTATAGAAATTGTCGTTCTATCGATAATATAAGCATAATATGGCCAATAATATGAGTTAGATTGAAATAATAACAGTAATAAGTATAGTAATTGTCGTTCTATCGATCATATAAGCATAATATGGCTAATAATATGAGTTAGATTGATAATAATAAGAGTAATGAGTATAGTAATTGTCGTTCTATCGATCATATCTGCATTATATGGTTAATAATATGAGTTAGATTGATAATAATAAGAGTAACAAGTGTAGTAATTGTCGTTCTATCGATAATATAAGCATAATATGGCTAATAATATGAGTTAGATTGATAATAATAAGAGTAACAAGTATAGTAATTGTCGTTCAATCGATATTATAAGCATAATATGGCTCATAATATGAGTTAGATTGATAATAATAAGAGTAATAAGTATAGTAATTGTCGTTCTATCGATCAAATAAGCATAATATGGCTAATAATATGAGTTAGATTGATAATAATGAGAGAATCAAGTATAGTAATCCTCGTTCAATCAATCATATAAGCATAATATGGCTAATAATATGAGTTAGATTGATAATAGCAAGAGTAATAAGTATAGTAATTGTCGTTCTATCGATCATATCTGCATAATATGGTTAATAATATGAGTTAGATTGATAATAATAAGAGTAATGAGTATAGTAATTGTCGTCCTATCGATCATATCCACATAATATGGCCAATAATATGAGTTAGATTGATAATAATAAGAGTAACAAGTATAGTAATTGTCGTTCTATCGATAATATAAGCATAACATGGCTAATAGTATGAGTTAGATTGATAATAGTAAGAGTAACAAGTATAGTAATTGTCGTTCAATCGATCATATAAGCATAATATGGCGAATAATATGAGTTAGATTGATAATAATATGAGTAACAAGCATAGTATATGTCGTTCTATCGATAATATAAGCATAATATGGCTAATAATATGAGTTAGATTGGTAATAATAAGAGTAATAAGTACAGTAATCTTCGTTCAATCGATCATATAAGCATAATATGGCTAATAATATGAGTTAGCTTGATAATAGTAAGAGGAATAAGTATAGTAATTGTCATTCTATCGATCATATAAGCATAATATGGCTAATAATATGAGTTAGCTTGTTAATAGTAAGAGGAATAAGTATAGTAATTGTCATTCTATCGATCATATAAGCATAATATGGCTAATAATATGAGTTAGATTGATAATAATGAGAGTACCAGGTTTAGAAATTGTCGTTCAATCGATCATATAAGCATAATATGGCTAATAATATGAGATAGATTGATAATTATAAGAGTAACAAGTATAGTAATTGTCGTTCTATCGATCATATATGCATAATATGGCCAATAATATGAGTTAGAATGAAATAATAACAGTAATAAGTATAGTAATTGTCGTTCTATCGATCATATAAGCATAATATGGCTAATAATATGAGTTAGCTTGATAATAGTAAGAGGAATAAGTATAGTAATTGTCATTCTATCGATCATATAAGCATAATATGGCTAATAATGTGAGTTAGATTGATAATAATGAGAGTAACAGGTTTAGAAATTGTCGTTCAATCGATCATATAAGCATAATATGGCTAATAATATGAGTTAGACTGATAATAGCAAGAGTAATAAGAATAGTAATTGTCGTTCTATCGATCATATCTGCATAATATGGCGAATAATATGAGTTAGATTGATAATAATATGAGTAACAAGCATAGTATATGTCGTTCTATCGATAATACAAGCATAATATGGCTAATAATATGAGTTAGATTGGTAATAATAAGAGTAATAAGTACAGTAATCTTCGTTCAATCGATCATATAAGCATAATATGGCTAATAATATGAGTTAGCTTGATAATAGTAAGAGGAATAAGTATCGTAATTGTCATTCTATCGATCATATAAGCATAATATGGCTAATAATATGAGTTAGATTGATAATAATGAGAGTACCAGGTTTAGAAATTGTCGTTCAATCGATCATATAAGCATAATATGGCTAATAATATGAGTTAGATTGATAATTATAAGAGTAACAAGTATAGTAATTGTCGTTCTATCGATAATTTAAGCATAATATGGCTAATAATATGAGTTAGATTGGTAATAATAAGAGTAATAAGTACAGTAATCCTCGTTCAATCGATCATATAAGCATAATATGGCCAATAATATGAGTTCGATTAGTAATAATAATAACAGTAATAAGTATAGTAATTGTCGTTCAATCGATCATATCAGCATTATATGGTTAATAATATGAGTTAGATTGATAATAATAACAGTAATATGTATAGTAATTGTCGTTCTATCGATCATATAAGCATAATATGGCTAATAATATGAGTTAGATTGATAATAATAAGAGTAATGAGTATAGTAATTGTCGTCCTATCGATCATATCCACATAATATGGCCAATAATATGAGTTAGATTGATAATAATAAGAGTAACAAGTATAGTAATTGTCGTTCTATCGATAATATAAGCATAATATGGCTAATAATATGAGTTAGATTGGTAATAATGAGAGTAATAAGTACAGTAATCTTCGTTCAATCGATCATATAAGCATAATATGGCTAATAATATGAGTTAGCTTGATAATAGTATGAGGAATAAGTATAGTAATTGTCATTCTATCGATCATATAAGCATAATATGGCTAATAATGTGAGTTAGATTGATTATAATGAGAGTAACAGGTTTAGAAATTGTCGTTCAATCGATCATATAAGCATAATATGGCTAATAATATGAGTTAGATTGATAATAATAATAGTAACAAGTATAGAAATTGTCGTTCTATCGATAATATAAGCATAATATGGCCAATAATATGAGTTAGATTGAAATAATAACAGTAATAAGTATAGTAATTGTCGTTCTATCGATCATATAAGCATAATATGGCTAATAATATGAGTTAGATTGATAATAATAAGAGTAATGAGTATAGTAATTGTCGTTCTATCGATCATATCTGCATTATATGGTTAATAATATGAGTTAGATTGATAATAATAAGAGTAACAAGTATAGTAATTGTCGTTCTATCGATAATATAAGCATAATATGGCTAATAATATGAGTTAGATTGATAATAATAAGAGTAACAAGTATAGTAATTGTCGTTCAATCGATATTATAAGCATAATATGGCTCATAATATGAGTTAGATTGATAATAATAAGAGTAATAAGTATAGTAATTGTCGTTCTATCGATCAAATAAGCATAATATGGCTAATAATATGAGTTAGATTGATAATAATGAGAGAATCAAGTATAGTAATCCTCGTTCAATCAATCATATAAGCATAATATGGCTAATAATATGAGTTAGATTGATAATAGCAAGAGTAATAAGTATAGTAATTGTCGTTCTATCGATCATATCTGCATAATATGGTTAATAATATGAGTTAGATTGATAATAATAAGAGCAATGAGTATAGTAATTGTCGTCCTATCGATCATATCCACATAAAATGGCCAATAATATGAGTTAGATTGATAATAATAAGAGTAACAAGTATAGTAATTGTCGTTCTGTCGATAATATAAGCATAACATGGCTAATAGTATGAGTTAGATTGATAATAGTAAGAGTAACAAGTATAGTAATTGTCGTTCAATCGATCGTATAAGCATAATATGGCGAATAATATGAGTTAGATTGATAATAATATGAGTAACAAGCATAGTATATGTCGTTCTATCGATAATATAAGCATAATATGGCTAATAATATGAGTTAGATTGGTAATAATAAGAGTAATAAGTACAGTAATCTTCGTTCAATCGATCATATAAGCATAGTATGGCTAATAATATGAGTTAGCTTGATAATAGTAAGAGGAATAAGTATAGTAATTGTCATTCTATCGATCATATAAGCATAATATGGCTAATAATATGAGTTAGCTTGATAATAGTAAGAGGAATAAGTATAGTAATTGTCATTCTATCGATCATATAAGCATAATATGGCTAATAATGTGAGTTAGATTGATTATAATGAGAGTAACAGGTTTAGAAATTGTCGTTCAATCGATCATATAAGCATAATATGGCTAATAATATGAGTTAGATTGATAATAATAATAGTAACAAGTATAGAAATTGTCGTTATATCGATAATATAAGCATAATATGGCTAATAATATGAGTTAGATTGATAATAATAAGAGTAACAAGTATAGTAATTGTCGTTCAATCGATATTATAAGCATAATATGGCTAATAATATGAGTTAGATTGATAATAATAAGAGTAATAAGTATAGTAATTGTCATTCTATCGATCATATAAGCATAATATGGCTAATAATATGAGCTAGATTGATAATAATGAGAGTAACAGGTTTAGAAATTGTCGTTCAATCGATATTATAAGCATTATATGGCTAATAATATGAGTTAGATTGATAATAATAAGAGTAATAAGTATAGTAATTGTCATTCTATCGATCATATAAGCATAATATGGCTAATAATATGAGTTAGATTGATAATAATGAGAGTAACAGGTTTAGAAATTGTCGTTCTATCGATCATATAAGCATAATATGGCTAATAATATGAGTTAGATTGATAATAATGAGAGTAACAAGTATAGTAATTGTCGTTCTATCGATCATATAAGCATAATATGGCGAATAATATGAGTTAGATTGATAATAATAAGAGTAACAAGTATAGTAATTGTCGTTCTATCGATCATATCTGCATTATATGGTTAATAATATGAGTTAGATTGATAACAATAAGAGTAATGAGTACAGTAATTGTCGTCCTATCGATCATATCCACATAATATGGCCAATAATATGAGTTAGATTGATAATAATAAGGGTAATAAGTATAGTAATTGTCGTTCTATCGATCACATAAGCATAATATGGCTAATAATATGAGTTAGATTGATAATAATGAGAGTAACAAGTATAGAAATTGTCGTTCAATCGATCATATAAGCATATTATGGCTAATAATATGAGTTAGATTGATAATAATAAGAGTAACAAGTATAGTAATTGTCGTTCAATCGATCATATAAGCATAATATGGCGAATAATATGAGCTAGATTGAAATAATAACAGTTATAAGTATAGTAATTGTCGTTCTATCGATCATATAAGCATAATATGGCTAATCATATGAGTTAGATTGATAATACTAAGAGTAACAAGTATAGTAATTGTCGTTCAATCGATATTATAAGCATAATATGGCTAATAATATGAGTTAGATTGATAATGATGAGAGTAACAAGTATAGAAATTGTCGTTCAATCGATCATATTAGCATAATATGGCTAATATGAGTTAGATTGATAATAATAAGAGTAACAAGTATAGTAATTGTCGTTCTATCTATAATTTTAGCATAATATGGCTAATAATATGAGTTAGATTGGTAATAATAACAGTAATAAGTATAGTAATCCTCGTTCAATCGATCATATAAGCATAATATGGCCAATAATATGAGTTCGATTAGTAATAATAATAACAGTAATAAGTATAGTAATTGTCGTTCAATCGATCATATCAGCATTATATGGTTAATAATATGAGTTAGATTGATAATAATAAGAGTAATGAGTATAGTAATTGTCGTCCTATCGATCATATCCACATAATATGGCCAATAATATGAGTTAGATTGATAATAATAAGAGTAACAAGTATAGTAATTGTCGTTCTATCGATAATATAAGCATAATATGGCTAATAATATGAGTTAGATTGATAATAATAAGAGTAACAAGTATAGAAATTGTCGTGCAATCGATATTATAAGCATAATATGGCTAATAATATGAGTTAGATTGATAATAATAAGAGTAATGAGTATAGTAATTGTCGTCCTATCGATCATATCCACATAATATGGCCAATAATATGAGTTAGATTGATGATAATAAGAGTAACAAGTATAGTAATTGTCGTTCTATCGATAATATAAGCATAATATGGCTAATAGTATGAGTTAGATTGATAATAGTAAGAGTAACAAGTGTAGTAATTGTCGTTCTATCGATCATATAAGCCTAATATGGCCAATAATATGAGTTAGATTGAAATAATAACAGTAATAAGTATAGTAATTGTCGTTCTATCGATCATATAAGCATAATATGGCTAATAATATGAGTTAGCTTGATAATAGTAAGAGGAATAAGTATAGTAATTGTCATTCTATCGATCATATAAGCATAATATGGCTAATAATGTGAGTTAGATTGATAATAATGAGAGTAACAGGTTTAGAAATTGTCGTTCAATCGATCATATAAGCATAATATGGCCAATAATATGAGTTAGATTGAAATAATAACAGTAATAAGTATAGTAATTGTCGTTCTATCGGTCATATAAGCGTAATATGGCTAATAATATGAGTTAGATTGATAATAATAAGAGTAATGAGTATAGTAATTGTCGTCCTATCGATCATATAAGCATAATATGGCTAATAATATGAGTTCGATTGATAATAATGAGAGTAACAGGTTTAGAAATTGTCGTTCAATCGATAATATAAGCATAATATGGCAAATAATATGAGTTAGATTGATAATAATAAGAGTAGCAAGTATAGTAATTGTCGTTCAATCGATCATATAAGCATAATATGGCGAATAATATGGGTTAGATTGGTAATAATAAGAGTAATAAGTTCAGTAATCTTCGTTCAATGGATCATATAAGCATAATATGGCTAATAATATGAGTTAGCTTGTTAATAGTAAGAGGAATAAGTATAGTAATTGTCATTCTATCGATCATATAAGCATAATATGGCTAATAATATGAGTTAGATTGATAATAATGAGAGTACCAGGTTTAGAAATTGTCGTTCAATCGATCATATAAGCATAATATGGCTAATAATATGAGATAGATTGATAATTATAAGAGTAACAAGTATAGTAATTGTCGTTCTATCGATCATATATGCATAATATGGCCAATAATATGAGTTAGAATGAAATAATAACAGTAATAAGTATAGTAATTGTCGTTCTATCGATCATATAAGCATAATATGGCTAATAATATGAGTTAGCTTGATAATAGTAAGAGGAATAAGTATAGTAATTGTCATTCTATCGATCATATAAGCATAATATGGCTAATAATGTGAGTTAGATTGATAATAATGAGAGTAACAGGTTTAGAAATTGTCGTTCAATCGATCATATAAGCATAATATGGCTAATAATATGAGTTAGACTGATAATAGCAAGAGTAATAAGAATAGTAATTGTCGTTCTATCGATCATATCTGCATGATATGGCGAATAATATGAGTTAGATTGATAATAATATGAGTAACAAGCATAGTATATGTCGTTCTATCGATAATACAAGCATAATATGGCTAATAATATGAGTTAGATTGGTAATAATAAGAGTAATAAGTACAGTAATCTTCGTTCAATCGATCATATAAGCATAATATGGCTAATAATATGAGTTAGCTTGATAATAGTAAGAGGAATAAGTATAGTAATTGTCATTCTATCGATCATATAAGCATAATATGGCTAATAATATGAGTTAGATTGATAATAATGAGAGTACCAGGTTTAGAAATTGTCGTTCAATCGATCATATAAGCATAATATGGCTAATAATATGAGTTAGATTTATAATTATAAGAGTAACAAGTATAGTAATTGTCGTTCTATCGATAATTTAAGCATAATATGGCTAATAATATGAGTTAGATTGGTAATAATAAGAGTAATAAGTACAGTAATCCTCGTTCAATCGATCATATAAGCATAATATGGCCAATAATATGAGTTCGATTAGTAATAATAATAACAGTAATAAGTATAGTAATTGTCGTTCAATCGATCATATCAGCATTATATGGTTAATAATATGAGTTAGATTGATAATAATAACAGTAATATGTATAGTAATTGTCGTTCTATCGATCATATAAGCATAATATGGCTAATAATATGAGTTAGATTGATAATAATAAGAGTAACAAGTATAGAAATTGTCGTGCAATCGATATTATAAGCATAATATGGCTAATAATATGAGTTAGATTGATAATAATAAGAGTAATGAGTATAGTAATTGACGTCCTATCGATCATATCCACATAATATGGCCAATAATATGAGTTAGATTGATAATAATAAGAGTAACAAGTATAGTAATTGTCGTTCTATCGATAATATAAGCATAATATGGCTAATAATATGAGTTAGATTGGTAATAATAAGAGTAATAAGTACAGTAATCTTCGTTCAATCGATCATATAAGCATAATATGGCTAATAATATGAGTTAGCTTGATAATAGTAAGAGGAATAAGTATAGTTATTGTCATTCTATCGATCATATAAGCATAATATGGCTAATAATGTGAGTTAGATTGATTACAATGAGAGTAACAGGTTTAGAAATTGTCGTTCAATCGATCATATAAGCATAATATGGCTAATAATATGAGTTAGATTGATAATAATAATAGTAACAAGTATAGAAATTGTCGTTCTATCGATAATATAAGCATAATATGGCCAATAATATGAGTTAGATTGAAATAATAACAGTAATAAGTATAGTAATTGTCGTTCTATCGATCATATAAGCATAATATGGCTAATAATATGAGTTAGATTGATAATAATAAGAGTAATGAGTATAGTAATTGTCGTTCTATCGATCATATCTGCATTATATGGTTAATAATATGAGTTAGATTGATAATAATAAGAGTAACAAGTATAGTAGTTGTCGTTCTATCGATAATATAAGCATAATATGGCTAATAATATGAGTTAGATTGATAATAATAAGAGTAACAAGTATAGTAATTGTCGTTCAATCGATATTATAAGCATAATATGGCTCATAATATGAGTTAGATTGATAATAATAAGAGTAACAAGTATAGTAATTGTCGTTCTATCGATAATATAAGCATAATATGGCTAATAATATGAGTTAGATTGATAATAATAAGAGTAACAAGTATAGTAATTGTCGTTCAATCGATATTATAAGCATAATATGGCTCATAATATGAGTTAGATTGATAATAATAAGAGTAACAAGTATAGTAATTGTCGTTCTATCGATAATATAAGCATAATATGGCTAATAATATGAGTTAGATTGATAATAATAAGAGTAACAAGTATAGTAATTGTCGTTCAATCGATATTATAAGCATAATATGGCTCATAATATGAGTTAGATTGATAATAATAAGAGTAATAAGTATAGTAATTGTCGTCCTATCGATCATATAAGCATAATATGGCTAATAATATGAGTTAGATTGATAATAATATGAGTAACAAGCATAGTATATGTCGTTCTATCGATAATATAAGCATAATATGGCTAATAATATAAGTTAGATTGGTAATAATAAGAGTAATAAGTTCAGTAATCTTCGTTCAATGGATCATATAAGCATAATATGGCTAATAATATGAGTTAGCTTGTTAATAGTAAGAGGAATAAGTATAGTAATTGTCATTCTATCGATCATATAAGCATAATATGGCTAATAATATGAGTTAGATTGATAATAATGAGAGTACCAGGTTTAGAAATTGTCGTTCAATCGATCATATAAGCATAATATGGCTAATAATATGAGATAGATTGATAATTATAAGAGTAACAAGTATAGTAATTGTCGTTCTATCGATCATATATGCATAATATGGCCAATAATATGAGTTAGAATGAAATAATAACAGTAATAAGTATAGTAATTGTCGTTCTATCCATCATATAAGCATAATATGGCTAATAATATGAGTTAGCTTGATAATAGTAAGAGGAATAAGTATAGTAATTGTCATTCTATCGATCATATAAGCATAATATGGCTAATAATGTGAGTTAGATTGATAATAATGAGAGTAACAGGTTTAGAAATTGTCGTTCAATCGATCATATAAGCATAATATGGCTAATAATATGAGTTAGACTGATAATAGCAAGAGTAATAAGAATAGTAATTGTCGTTCTATCGATCATATCTGCATAATATGGCGAATAATATGAGTTAGATTGATAATAATATGAGTAACAAGCATAGTATATGTCGTTCTATCGATAATACAAGCATAATATGGCTAATAATATGAGTTAGATTGGTAATAATAAGAGTAATAAGTACAGTAATCTTCGTTCAATCGATCATATAAGCATAATATGGCTAATAATATGAGTTAGCTTGATAATAGTAAGAGGAATAAGTATAGTAATTGTCATTCTATCGATCATATAAGCATAATATGGCTAATAATATGAGTTAGATTGATAATAATGAGAGTACCAGGTTTAGAAATTGTCGTTCAATCGATCATATAAGCATAATATGGCTAATAATATGAGTTAGATTGATAATTATAAGAGTAACAAGTATAGTAATTGTCGTTCTATCGATAATTTAAGCATAATATGGCTAATAATATGAGTTAGATTGGTAATAATAAGAGTAATAAGTACAGTAATCCTCGTTCAATCGATCATATAAGCATAATATGGCCAATAATATGAGTTCGATTAGTAATAATAATAACAGTAATAAGTATAGTAATTGTCGTTCAATCGATCATATCAGCATTATATGGTTAATAATATGAGTTAGATTGATAATAATAACAGTAATATGTATAGTAATTGTCGTTCTATCGATCATATAAGCATAATATGGCTAATAATATGAGTTAGATTGATAATAATAAGAGTAATGAGTATAGTAATTGTCGTCCTATCGATCATATCCACATAATATGGCCAATAATATGAGTTAGATTGGTAATAATAAGAGTAATAAGTACAGTAATCTTCGTTCAATCGATCATATAAGCATAATATGGCTAATAATATGAGTTAGCTTGATAATAGTAAGAGGAATAAGTATAGTAATTGTCATTCTATCGATCATATAAGCATAATATGGCTAATAATATGAGTTAGCTTGATAATAGTAAGAGGAATAAGTATAGTAATTGTCATTCTATCGATCATATAAACATAATATGGCTAATAATGTGAGTTAGATTGATTATAATGAGAGTAACAGGTTTAGAAATTGTCGTTCAATCGATCATATAAGCATAAGATGGCTAATAATACGAGTTAGATTGATAATAATAATAGTAACAAGTATAGAAATTGTCGTTATATCGATAATATAAGCATAATATGGCTAATAATATGAGTTAGATTGATAATAATAAGAGTAACAAGTATAGTAATTGTCGTTCAATCGATATTATAAGCATAATATGGCTAATAATATGAGTTAGATTGATAATAATAAGAGTAATAAGTATAGTAATTGTCATTCTATCGATCATATAAGCATAATATGGCTAATAATATGAGCTAGATTGATAATAATGAGAGTAACAGGTTTAGAAATTGTCGTTCAATCGATATTATAAGCATTATATGGCTAATAATATGAGTTAGATTGATAATAATAAGAGTAATAAGTATAGTAATTGTCATTCTATCGATCATATAAGCATAATATGGCTAATAATATGAGTTAGATTGGTAATAATGAGAGTAACAAGTATAGAAATTGTCGTTCAATCGATCATATAAGCATAATATGGCTAATAATATGAGTTAGATTGGTAATAATAAGAGTAATAAGTACAGTAATCCTCGTTCAATCGATGATATAAGCATAATATGGCCAATAATATGAGTTCGATTAGTAATAATAATAACAGTAATAAGTATAGTAATTGTCGTTCAATCGATCATATCAGCATTATATGGTTAATAATATGAGTTAGATTGATAATAATAAGAGTAATGAGTATAGTAATTGTCGTCCTATCGATCATATCCACATAATATGGCCAATAATATGAGTTAGATTGAAATAATAACAGTAATAAGTATAGTAATTGTCGTTCTATCGATCATATAAGCATAATATGGCTAATAATATGAGTTAGCTTGATAATAGTAAGAGGAATAAGTATAGTAATTGTCATTCTATCGATCATATAAGCATAATATGGCTAATAATGTGAGTTAGATTGATAATAATGAGAGTAACAGGTTTAGAAATTGTCGTTCAATCGATCATATAAGCATAATATGGCCAATAATATGAGTTAGATTGAAATAATAACAGTAATAAGTATAGTAATTGTCGTTCTATCGGTCATATAAGCGTAATATGGCTAATAATATGAGTTAGATTGATAATAATAAGAGTAATGAGTATAGTAATTGTCGTCCTATCGATCATATAAGCATAATATGGCTAATAATATGAGTTCGATTGATAATAATGAGAGTAACAGGTTTAGAAATTGTCGTTCAATCGATAATATAAGCATAATATGGCAAATAATATGAGTTAGATTGATAATAATAAGAGTAGCAAGTATAGTAATTGTCGTTCAATCGATCATATAAGCATAATATGGCGAATAATATGGGTTAGATTGGTAATAATAAGAGTAATAAGTTCAGTAATCTTCGTTCAATGGATCATATAAGCATAATATGGCTAATAATATGAGTTAGCTTGTTAATAGTAAGAGGAATAAGTATAGTAATTGTCATTCTATCGATCATATAAGCATAATATGGCTAATAATATGAGTTAGATTGATAATAATGAGAGTACCAGGTTTAGAAATTGTCGTTCAATCGATCATATAAGCATAATATGGCTAATAATATGAGATAGATTGATAATTATAAGAGTAACAAGTATAGTAATTGTCGTTCTATCGATCATATATGCATAATATGGCCAATAATATGAGTTAGAATGAAATAATAACAGTAATAAGTATAGTAATTGTCGTTCTATCGATCATATAAGCATAATATGGCTAATAATATGAGTTAGCTTGATAATAGTAAGAGGAATAAGTATAGTAATTGTCATTCTATCGATCATATAAGCATAATATGGCTAATAATGTGAGTTAGATTGATAATAATGAGAGTAACAGGTTTAGAAATTGTCGTTCAATCGATCATATAAGCATAATATGGCTAATAATATGAGTTAGACTGATAATAGCAAGAGTAATAAGAATAGTAATTGTCGTTCTATCGATCATATCTGCATGATATGGCGAATAATATGAGTTAGATTGATAATAATATGAGTAACAAGCATAGTATATGTCGTTCTATCGATAATACAAGCATAATATGGCTAATAATATGAGTTAGATTGGTAATAATAAGAGTAATAAGTACAGTAATCTTCGTTCAATCGATCATATAAGCATAATATGGCTAATAATATGAGTTAGCTTGATAATAGTAAGAGGAATAAGTATAGTAATTGTCATTCTATCGATCATATAAGCATAATATGGCTAATAATATGAGTTAGATTGATAATAATGAGAGTACCAGGTTTAGAAATTGTCGTTCAATCGATCATATAAGCATAATATGGCTAATAATATGAGTTAGATTTATAATTATAAGAGTAACAAGTATAGTAATTGTCGTTCTATCGATAATTTAAGCATAATATGGCTAATAATATGAGTTAGATTGGTAATAATAAGAGTAATAAGTACAGTAATCCTCGTTCAATCGATCATATAAGCATAATATGGCCAATAATATGAGTTCGATTAGTAATAATAATAACAGTAATAAGTATAGTAATTGTCGTTCAATCGATCATATCAGCATTATATGGTTAATAATATGAGTTAGATTGATAATAATAACAGTAATATGTATAGTAATTGTCGTTCTATCGATCATATAAGCATAATATGGCTAATAATATGAGTTAGATTGATAATAATAAGAGTAACAAGTATAGAAATTGTCGTGCAATCGATATTATAAGCATAATATGGCTAATAATATGAGTTAGATTGATAATAATAAGAGTAATGAGTATAGTAATTGACGTCCTATCGATCATATCCACATAATATGGCCAATAATATGAGTTAGATTGATAATAATAAGAGTAACAAGTATAGTAATTGTCGTTCTATCGATAATATAAGCATAATATGGCTAATAATATGAGTTAGATTGGTAATAATAAGAGTAATAAGTACAGTAATCTTCGTTCAATCGATCATATAAGCATAATATGGCTAATAATATGAGTTAGCTTGATAATAGTAAGAGGAATAAGTATAGTTATTGTCATTCTATCGATCATATAAGCATAATATGGCTAATAATGTGAGTTAGATTGATTACAATGAGAGTAACAGGTTTAGAAATTGTCGTTCAATCGATCATATAAGCATAATATGGCTAATAATATGAGTTAGATTGATAATAATAATAGTAACAAGTATAGAAATTGTCGTTCTATCGATAATATAAGCATAATATGGCCAATAATATGAGTTAGATTGAAATAATAACAGTAATAAGTATAGTAATTGTCGTTCTATCGATCATATAAGCATAATATGGCTAATAATATGAGTTAGATTGATAATAATAAGAGTAATGAGTATAGTAATTGTCGTTCTATCGATCATATCTGCATTATATGGTTAATAATATGAGTTAGATTGATAATAATAAGAGTAACAAGTATAGTAGTTGTCGTTCTATCGATAATATAAGCATAATATGGCTAATAATATGAGTTAGATTGATAATAATAAGAGTAACAAGTATAGTAATTGTCGTTCAATCGATATTATAAGCATAATATGGCTCATAATATGAGTTAGATTGATAATAATAAGAGTAACAAGTATAGTAATTGTCGTTCTATCGATAATATAAGCATAATATGGCTAATAATATGAGTTAGATTGATAATAATAAGAGTAACAAGTATAGTAATTGTCGTTCAATCGATATTATAAGCATAATATGGCTCATAATATGAGTTAGATTGATAATAATAAGAGTAACAAGTATAGTAATTGTCGTTCTATCGATAATATAAGCATAATATGGCTAATAATATGAGTTAGATTGATAATAATAAGAGTAACAAGTATAGTAATTGTCGTTCAATCGATATTATAAGCATAATATGGCTCATAATATGAGTTAGATTGATAATAATAAGAGTAATAAGTATAGTAATTGTCGTCCTATCGATCATATAAGCATAATATGGCTAATAATATGAGTTAGATTGATAATAATATGAGTAACAAGCATAGTATATGTCGTTCTATCGATAATATAAGCATAATATGGCTAATAATATAAGTTAGATTGGTAATAATAAGAGTAATAAGTTCAGTAATCTTCGTTCAATGGATCATATAAGCATAATATGGCTAATAATATGAGTTAGCTTGTTAATAGTAAGAGGAATAAGTATAGTAATTGTCATTCTATCGATCATATAAGCATAATATGGCTAATAATATGAGTTAGATTGATAATAATGAGAGTACCAGGTTTAGAAATTGTCGTTCAATCGATCATATAAGCATAATATGGCTAATAATATGAGATAGATTGATAATTATAAGAGTAACAAGTATAGTAATTGTCGTTCTATCGATCATATATGCATAATATGGCCAATAATATGAGTTAGAATGAAATAATAACAGTAATAAGTATAGTAATTGTCGTTCTATCCATCATATAAGCATAATATGGCTAATAATATGAGTTAGCTTGATAATAGTAAGAGGAATAAGTATAGTAATTGTCATTCTATCGATCATATAAGCATAATATGGCTAATAATGTGAGTTAGATTGATAATAATGAGAGTAACAGGTTTAGAAATTGTCGTTCAATCGATCATATAAGCATAATATGGCTAATAATATGAGTTAGACTGATAATAGCAAGAGTAATAAGAATAGTAATTGTCGTTCTATCGATCATATCTGCATAATATGGCGAATAATATGAGTTAGATTGATAATAATATGAGTAACAAGCATAGTATATGTCGTTCTATCGATAATACAAGCATAATATGGCTAATAATATGAGTTAGATTGGTAATAATAAGAGTAATAAGTACAGTAATCTTCGTTCAATCGATCATATAAGCATAATATGGCTAATAATATGAGTTAGCTTGATAATAGTAAGAGGAATAAGTATAGTAATTGTCATTCTATCGATCATATAAGCATAATATGGCTAATAATATGAGTTAGATTGATAATAATGAGAGTACCAGGTTTAGAAATTGTCGTTCAATCGATCATATAAGCATAATATGGCTAATAATATGAGTTAGATTGATAATTATAAGAGTAACAAGTATAGTAATTGTCGTTCTATCGATAATTTAAGCATAATATGGCTAATAATATGAGTTAGATTGGTAATAATAAGAGTAATAAGTACAGTAATCCTCGTTCAATCGATCATATAAGCATAATATGGCCAATAATATGAGTTCGATTAGTAATAATAATAACAGTAATAAGTATAGTAATTGTCGTTCAATCGATCATATCAGCATTATATGGTTAATAATATGAGTTAGATTGATAATAATAACAGTAATATGTATAGTAATTGTCGTTCTATCGATCATATAAGCATAATATGGCTAATAATATGAGTTAGATTGATAATAATAAGAGTAATGAGTATAGTAATTGTCGTCCTATCGATCATATCCACATAATATGGCCAATAATATGAGTTAGATTGGTAATAATAAGAGTAATAAGTACAGTAATCTTCGTTCAATCGATCATATAAGCATAATATGGCTAATAATATGAGTTAGCTTGATAATAGTAAGAGGAATAAGTATAGTAATTGTCATTCTATCGATCATATAAGCATAATATGGCTAATAATATGAGTTAGCTTGATAATAGTAAGAGGAATAAGTATAGTAATTGTCATTCTATCGATCATATAAGCATAATATGGCTAATAATGTGAGTTAGATTGATTATAATGAGAGTAACAGGTTTAGAAATTGTCGTTCAATCGATCATATAAGCATAAGATGGCTAATAATACGAGTTAGATTGATAATAATAATAGTAACAAGTATAGAAATTGTCGTTATATCGATAATATAAGCATAATATGGCTAATAATATGAGTTAGATTGATAATAATAAGAGTAACAAGTATAGTAATTGTCGTTCAATCGATATTATAAGCATAATATGGCTAATAATATGAGTTAGATTGATAATAATAAGAGTAATAAGTATAGTAATTGTCATTCTATCGATCATATAAGCATAATATGGCTAATAATATGAGCTAGATTGATAATAATGAGAGTAACAGGTTTAGAAATTGTCGTTCAATCGATATTATAAGCATTATATGGCTAATAATATGAGTTAGATTGATAATAATAAGAGTAATAAGTATAGTAATTGTCATTCTATCGATCATATAAGCATAATATGGCTAATAATATGAGTTAGATTGGTAATAATGAGAGTAACAAGTATAGAAATTGTCGTTCAATCGATCATATAAGCATAATATGGCTAATAATATGAGTTAGATTGGTAATAATAAGAGTAATAAGTACAGTAATCCTCGTTCAATCGATGATATAAGCATAATATGGCCAATAATATGAGTTCGATTAGTAATAATAATAACAGTAATAAGTATAGTAATTGTCGTTCAATCGATCATATCAGCATTATATGGTTAATAATATGAGTTAGATTGATAATAATAAGAGTAATGAGTATAGTAATTGTCGTCCTATCGATCATATCCACATAATATGGCCAATAATATGAGTTAGATTGATAATAATAAGAGTAACAAGTATAGTAATTGTCGTTCTATCGATAATATAAGCATAATATGGCTAATAATATGAGTTAGATTGATAATAATAAGAGTAACAAGTATAGAAATTGTCGTGCAATCGATATTATAAGCATAATATGGCTAATAATATGAGTTAGATTGATAATAATAAGAGTAATGAGTATAGTAATTGTCGTCCTATCGATCCTATCCACATAATATGGCCAATAATATGAGTTAGATTGATGATAATAAGAGTAACAAGTATAGTAATTGTCGTTCTATCGATAATATAAGCATAATATGGCTAATAATATGAGTTAGATTGGTAATAATAAGAGTAATAAGTACAGTAATCTTCGTTCAATCGATCATATAAGCATAATATGGCTAATAATATGAGTTAGCTTGATAATAGTAAGAGGAATAAGTATAGTTATTGTCATTCTATCGATCATATAAGCATAATATGGCTAATAATGTGAGTTAGATTGATTACAATGAGAGTAACAGGTTTAGAAATTGTCGTTCAATCGATCATATAAGCATAATATGGCTAATAATATGAGTTAGATTGATAATAATAATAGTAACAAGTATAGAAATTGTCGTTCTATCGATAATATAAGCATAATATGGCCAATAATATGAGTTAGATTGAAATAATAACAGTAATAAGTATAGTAATTGTCGTTCTATCGATCATATAAGCATAATATGGCTAATAATATGAGTTAGATTGATAATAATAAGAGTAATGAGTATAGTAATTGTCGTTCTATCGATCATATCTGCATTATATGGTTAATAATATGAGTTAGATTGATAATAATAAGAGTAACAAGTATAGTAGTTGTCGTTCTATCGATCATATAAGCATAATATGGCTAATAATATGAGTTAGCTTGATAATAGTAAGAGGAATAAGTATAGTAATTGTCATTCTATCGATCATATAAGCATAATATGGCTAATAATGTGAGTTAGATTGATAATAATAAGAGTAACAAGTATAGTAATTGTCGTTCTATCGATAATATAAGCATAATATGGCTAATAATATGAGTTAGATTGGTAATAATAAGAGTAATAAGTACAGTAATCCTCGTTCAATCGATCATATAAGCATAATATGGCCAATAATATGAGTTCGATTAGTAATAATAATAACAGTAATAAGTATAGTAATTGTCGTTCAATCGATCATATCAGCATTATATGGTTAATAATATGAGTTAGATTGATAATAATAACAGTAATATGTATAGTAATTGTCGTTCTATCGATCATATAAGCATAATATGGCTAATAATATGAGTTAGATTGATAATAATAAGAGTAATGAGTATAGTAATTGTCGTCCTATCGATCATATCCACATAATATGGCCAATAATATGAGTTAGATTGATAATAATAAGAGTAACAAGTATAGTAATTGTCGTTCTATCGATAATATAAGCATAATATGGCTAATAATATGAGTTAGATTGGTAATAATAAGAGTAATAAGTACAGTAATCTTCGTTCAATCGATCATATAAGCATAATATGGCTAATAATATGAGTTAGCTTGATAATAGTAAGAGGAATAAGTATAGTTATTGTCATTCTATCGATCATATAAGCATAATATGGCTAATAATGTGAGTTAGATTGATTACAATGAGAGTAACAGGTTTAGAAATTGTCGTTCAATCGATCATATAAGCATAATATGGCTAATAATATGAGTTAGATTGATAATAATAATAGTAACAAGTATAGAAATTGTCGTTCTATCGATAATATAAGCATAATATGGCCAATAATATGAGTTAGATTGAAATAATAACAGTAATAAGTATAGTAATTGTCGTTCTATCGATCATATAAGCATAATATGGCTAATAATATGAGTTAGATTGATAATAATAAGAGTAATGAGTATAGTAATTGTCGTTCTATCGATCATATCTGCATTATATGGTTAATAATATGAGTTAGATTGATAATAATAAGAGTAACAAGTATAGTAGTTGTCGTTCTATCGATAATATAAGCATAATATGGCTAATAATATGAGTTAGATTGATAATAATAAGAGTAAGAAGTATAGTAATTGTCGTTCAATCGATATTATAAGCATAATATGGCTCATAATATGAGTTAGATTGATAATAATAAGAGTAACAAGTATAGTAATTGTCGTTCTATCGATAATATAAGCATAATATGGCTAATAATATGAGTTAGATTGATAATAATAAGAGTAACAAGTATAGTAATTGTCGTTCAATCGATATTATAAGCATAATATGGCTCATAATATGAGTTAGATTGATAATAATAAGAGTAATAAGTATAGTAATTGTCGTTCTATCGATCAAATAAGCATAATATGGCTAATAATATGAGTTAGATTGATAATAATGAGAGAATCAAGTATAGTAATCCTCGTTCAATCAATCATATCAGCATTATATGGTTAATAATATGAGTTAGATTGATAATAATAACAGTAATATGTATAGTAATTGTCGTTCTATCGATCATATAAGCATAATATGGCTAATAATATGAGTTAGATTGATAATAATAAGAGTAATGAGTATAGTAATTGTCGTCCTATCGATCATATCCACATAATATGGCCAATAATATGAGTTAGATTGATAATAATAAGAGTAACAAGTATAGTAATTGTCGTTCTATCGATAATATAAGCATAATATGGCTAATAATATGAGTTAGATTGGTAATAATAAGAGTAATAAGTACAGTAATCTTCGTTCAATCGATCATATAAGCATAATATGGCTAATAATATGAGTTAGCTTGATAATAGTAAGAGGAATAAGTATAGTAATTGTCATTCTATCGATCATATAAGCATAATATGGCTAATAATGTGAGTTAGATTGATTATAATGAGAGTAACAGGTTTAGAAATTGTCGTTCAATCGATCATATAAGCATAATATGGCTAATAATATGAGTTAGATTGATAATAATAATAGTAACAAGTATAGAAATTGTCGTTCTATCGATAATATAAGCATAATATGGCCAATAATATGAGTTAGATTGAAATAATAACAGTAATAAGTATAGTAATTGTCGTTCTATCGATCATATAAGCATAATATGGCTAATAATATGAGTTAGATTGATAATAATAAGAGTAATGAGTATAGTAATTGTCGTTCTATCGATCATATCTGCATTATATGGTTAATAATATGAGTTAGATTGATAATAATAAGAGTAACAAGTATAGTAATTGTCGTTCTATCGATAATATAAGCATAATATGGCTAATAATATGAGTTAGATTGATAATAATAAGAGTAACAAGTATAGTAATTGTCGTTCAATCGATATTATAAGCATAATATGGCTCATAATATGAGTTAGATTGATAATAATAAGAGTAATAAGTATAGTAATTGTCGTTCTATCGATCAAATAAGCATAATATGGCTAATAATATGAGTTAGATTGATAATAATGAGAGAATCAAGTATAGTAATCCTCGTTCAATCAATCATATAAGCATAATATGGCTAATAATATGAGTTAGATTGATAATAGCAAGAGTAATAAGTATAGTAATTGTCGTCCTATCGATCATATCCACATAATATGGCCAATAATATGAGTTAGATTGATAATAATAAGAGTAACAAGTATAGTAATTGTCGTTCTATCGATAATATAAGCATAACATGGCTAATAGTATGAGTTAGATTGATAATAGTAAGAGTAACAAGTATAGTAATTGTCGTTCAATCGATCGTATAAGCATAATATGGCGAATAATATGAGTTAGATTGATAATAATATGAGTAACAAGCATAGTATATGTCGTTCTATCGATAATATAAGCATAACATGGCTAATAATATGAGTTAGATTGGTAATAATAAGAGTAATAAGTACAGTAATCTTCGTTCAATCGATCATATAAGCATAATATGGCTAATAATATGAGTTAGCTTGATAATAGTAAGAGGAATAAGTATAGTAATTGTCATTCTATCGATCATATAAGCATAATATGGCTAATAATATGAGTTAGCTTGATAATAGTAAGAGGAATAAGTATAGTAATTGTCATTCTATCGATCATATAAGCATAATATGGCTAATAATGTGAGTTAGATTGATTATAATGAGAGTAACAGGTTTAGAAATTGTCGTTCAATCGATCATATAAGCATAATATGGCTAATAATATGAGTTAGATTGATAATAATAAGAGTAATGAGTATAGTAATTGTCGTCCTATCGATCATATAAGCATAATATGGCTAATAATATGAGTTCGATTGATAATAATGAGAGTAACAGGTTTAGAAATTGTCGTTCAATCGATAATATAAGCATAATATGGCAAATAATATGAGTTAGATTGATAATAATAAGAGTAACAAGTATAGTAATTGTCGTTCAATCGATCATATAAGCATAATATGGCGAATAATATGAGTTAGATTGATAATAATATGAGTAACAAGCATAGTATATGTCGTTCTATCGATAATATAAGCATAATATGGCTAATAATATAAGTTAGATTGGTAATAATAAGAGTAATAAGTTCAGTAATCTTCGTTCAATGGATCATATAAGCATAATATGGCTAATAATATGAGTTAGCTTGTTAATAGTAAGAGGAATAAGTATAGTAATTGTCATTCTATCGATCATATAAGCATAATATGGCTAATAATATGAGTTAGATTGATAATAATGAGAGTACCAGGTTTAGAAATTGTCGTTCAATCGATCATATAAGCATAATATGGCTAATAATATGAGATAGATTGATAATTATAAGAGTAACAAGTATAGTAATTGTCGTTCTATCGATCATATATGCATAATATGGCCAATAATATGAGTTAGAATGAAATAATAACAGTAATAAGTATAGTAATTGTCGTTCTATCCATCATATAAGCATAATATGGCTAATAATATGAGTTAGCTTGATAATAGTAAGAGGAATAAGTATAGTAATTGTCATTCTATCGATCATATAAGCATAATATGGCTAATAATGTGAGTTAGATTGATAATAATGAGAGTAACAGGTTTAGAAATTGTCGTTCAATCGATCATATAAGCATAATATGGCTAATAATATGAGTTAGACTGATAATAGCAAGAGTAATAAGAATAGTAATTGTCGTTCTATCGATCATATCTGCATAATATGGCGAATAATATGAGTTAGATTGATAATAATATGAGTAACAAGCATAGTATATGTCGTTCTATCGATAATACAAGCATAATATGGCTAATAATATGAGTTAGATTGGTAATAATAAGAGTAATAAGTACAGTAATCTTCGTTCAATCGATCATATAAGCATAATATGGCTAATAATATGAGTTAGCTTGATAATAGTAAGAGGAATAAGTATAGTAATTGTCATTCTATCGATCATATAAGCATAATATGGCTAATAATATGAGTTAGATTGATAATAATGAGAGTACCAGGTTTAGAAATTGTCGTTCAATCGATCATATAAGCATAATATGGCTAATAATATGAGTTAGATTGATAATTATAAGAGTAACAAGTATAGGAATTGTCGTTCTATCGATAATTTAAGCATAATATGGCTAATAATATGAGTTAGATTGGTAATAATAAGAGTAATAAGTACAGTAATCCTCGTTCAATCGATCATATAAGCATAATATGGCCAATAATATGAGTTCGATTAGTAATAATAATAACAGTAATAAGTATAGTAATTGTCGTTCAATCGATCATATCAGCATTATATGGTTAATAATATCAGTTAGATTGATAATAATAACAGTAATATGTATAGTAATTGTCGTTCTATCGATCATATAAGCATAATATGGCTAATAATATGAGTTAGATTGATAATAATAAGAGTAATGAGTATAGTAATTGTCGTCCTATCGATCATATCCACATAATATGGCCAATAATATGAGTTAGATTGGTAATAATAAGAGTAATAAGTACAGTAATCTTCGTTCAATCGATCATATAAGCATAATATGGCTAATAATATGAGTTAGCTTGATAATAGTAAGAGGAAAAAGTATAGTAATTGTCATTCTATCGATCATATAAGCATAATATGGCTAATAATATGAGTTACCTTGATAATAGTAAGAGGAATAAGTATAGTAATTGTCATTCTATCGATCATATAAGCATAATATGGCTAATAATATGAGTTAGATTGATAATAATAAGAGTAACAAGTATAGTAATTGTCGTTCAATCGATATTATAAGCATAATATGGCTAATAATATGAGTTAGATTGATAATAATAAGAGTAATAAGTATAGTAATTGTCATTCTATCGATCATATAAGCATAATATGGCTAATAATATGAGCTAGATTGATAATAATGAGAGTAACAGGTTTAGAAATTGTCGTTCAATCGATATTATAAGCATTATATGGCTAATAATATGAGTTAGATTGATAATAATAAGAGTAATAAGTATAGTAATTGTCATTCTATCGATCATATAAGCATAATATGGCTAATAATATGAGTTAGATTGGTAATAATGAGAGTAACAAGTATAGAAATTGTCGTTCAATCGATCATATAAGCATAATATGGCTAATAATATGAGTTAGATTGATAATAATAAGTGTAACAAGTATAGTAATTGTCGTTCTATCGATAATTTAAGCATAATATGGCTAATAATATGAGTTAGATTGGTAATAATAAGAGTAATAAGTACAGTAATCCTCGTTCAATCGATCATATAAGCATAATATGGCCAATAATATGAGTTCGATTAGTAATAATAATAACAGTAATAAGTATAGTAATTGTCGTTCAATCGATCATATCAGCATTATATGGTTAATAATATGAGTTAGATTGATAATAATAAGAGTAATGAGTATAGTAATTGTCGTCCTATCGATCATATCCACATAATATGGCCAATAATATGAGTTAGATTGATAATAATAAGAGTAACAAGTATAGTAATTGTCGTTCTATCGATAATATAAGCATAATATGGCTAATAATATGAGTTAGATTGGTAATAATAAGAGTAATAAGTACAGTAGTCCTCGTTCAATCGATCATATAAGCATAATATGGCCAATAATATGAGTTCGATTAGTAATAATAATAAGAGTAACAAGTATAGTAATTGTCGTTCTATCGATAATTTAAGCATAATATGGCTAATAATATGAGTTAGATTGGTAATAATAAGAGTAATAAGTACAGTAATCCTCGTTCAATCGATCATATAAGCATAATATGGCTAATAATATGAGTTAGCTTGATAATAGTAAGAGGAATAAGTATAGTAATTGTCATTCTATCGATCATATAAGCATAATATGGCTAATAATATGAGTTACCTTGATAATAGTAAGAGGAATAAGTATAGTAATTGTCATTCTATCGATCATATAAGCATAATATGGCTAATAATGTGAGTTAGATTGATTATAATGAGAGTAACAGGTTTAGAAATTGTCGTTCAATCGATCATATAAGCATAAGATGGCTAATAATATGAGTTAGATTGATAATAATAATAGTAACAAGTATAGAAATTGTCGTTATATCGATAATATAAGCATAATATGGCTAATAATATGAGTTAGATTGATAATAATAAGAGTAACAAGTATAGTAATTGTCGTTCAATCGATATTATAAGCATAATATGGCTAATAATATGAGTTAGATTGATAATAATAAGAGTAATAAGTATAGTAATTGTCATTCTATCGATCATATAAGCATAATATGGCTAATAATATGAGCTAGATTGATAATAATGAGAGTAACAGGTTTAGAAATTGTCGTTCAATCGATATTATAAGCATTATATGGCTAATAATATGAGTTAGATTGATAATAATAAGAGTAATAAGTATAGTAATTGTCATTCTATCGATCATATAAGCATAATATGGCTAATAATATGAGTTAGATTGGTAATAATGAGAGTAACAAGTATAGAAATTGTCGTTCAATCGATCATATAAGCATAATATGGCTAATAATATGAGTTAGATTGATAATAATAAGTGTAACAAGTATAGTAATTGTCGTTCTATCGATAATTTAAGCATAATATGGCTAATAATATGAGTTAGATTGGTAATAATAAGAGTAATAAGTACAGTAATCCTCGTTCAATCGATCATATAAGCATAATATGGCCAATAATATGAGTTCGATTAGTAATAATAATAACAGTAATAAGTATAGTAATTGTCGTTCAATCGATCATATCAGCATTATATGGTTAATAATATGAGTTAGATTGATAATAATAAGAGTAATGAGTATAGTAATTGTCGTCCTATCGATCATATCCACATAATATGGCCAATAATATGAGTTAGATTGATAATAATAAGAGTAACAAGTATAGTAATTGTCGTTCTATCGATAATATAAGCATAATATGGCTAATAATATGAGTTAGATTGGTAATAATAAGAGTAATAAGTACAGTAGTCCTCGTTCAATCGATCATATAAGCATAATATGGCCAATAATATGAGTTCGATTAGTAATAATAATAAGAGTAACAAGTATAGTAATTGTCGTTCTATCGATAATTTAAGCATAATATGGCTAATAATATGAGTTAGATTGGTAATAATAAGAGTAATAAGTACAGTAATCCTCGTTCAATCGATCATATAAGCATAATATGGCCAATAATATGAGTTCGATTAGTAATAATAATAAGAGTAACAAGTATAGTAATTGTCGTTCTATCGATAATATAAGCATAATATGGCTAATAATATGAGTTAGATTGGTAATAGTAAGAGGAATAAGTATAGTAATTGTCATTCTATCGATCATATAAGCATAATATGGCTAATAATGTGAGTTAGATTGATTATAATGAGAGTAACAGGTTTAGAAATTGTCAGTCAATCGATCATATAAGCATAATATGGCTAATAATATGAGTTAGATTGATAATAATAATAGTAACAAGTATAGAAATTGTCGTTCTATCGATAATATAAGCATAATATGGCCAATAATATGAGTTAGATTGAAATAATAACAGTAATAAGTATAGTAATTGTCGTTCTATCGATCATATAAGCATAATATGGCTAATAATATGAGTTAGATTGATAATAATAAGAGTAATGAGTATAGTAATTGTCGTTCTATCGATCATATCTGCATTATATGGTTAATAATATGAGTTAGATTGATAATAATAAGAGTAACAAGTGTAGTAATTGTCGTTCTATCGATAATATAAGCATAATATGGCTAATAATATGAGTTAGATTGATAATAATAAGAGTAACAAGTATAGTAATTGTCGTTCAATCGATATTATAAGCATAATATGGCTCATAATATGAGTTAGATTGATAATAATAAGAGTAATAAGTATAGTAATTGTCGTTCTATCGATCAAATAAGCATAATATGGCTAATAATATGAGGTAGATTGATAATAATGAGAGAATCAAGTATAGTCATCCTCGTTCAATCAATCATATAAGCATAATATGGCTAATAATATGAGTTAGATTGATAATAGCAAGAGTAATAAGTATAGTAATTGTCGTTCTATCGATCATATCTGCATAATATGGTTAATAATATGAGTTAGATTGATAATAATAAGAGTAATGAGTATAGTAATTGTCGTCCTATCGATCATATCCACATAATATGGCCAATAATATGAGTTAGATTGATAATAATAAGAGTAACAAGTATAGTAATTGTCGTTCTATCGATAATATAAGCATAACATGGCTAATAGTATGAGTTAGATTGATAATAGTAAGAGTAACAAGTATAGTAATTGTCGTTCAATCGATCATATAAGCATAATATGGCGAATAATATGAGTTAGATTGATAATAATATGAGTAACAAGCATAGTATATGTCGTTCTATCGATAATATAAGCATAATATGGCTAATAATATGAGTTAGATTGGTAATAATAAGAGTAATAAGTACAGTAATCTTCGTTCAATCGATCATATAAGCATAATATGGCTAATAATATGAGTTAGCTTGATAATAGTAAGAGGAATAAGTATAGTAATTGTCATTCTATCGATCATATAAGCATAATATGGCTAATAATATGAGTTAGCTTGTTAATAGTAAGAGGAATAAGTATAGTAATTGTCATTCTATCGATCATATAAGCATAATATGGCTAATAATATGAGTTAGATTGATAATAATGAGAGTACCAGGTTTAGAAATTGTCGTTCAATCGATCATATAAGCATAATATGGCTAATAATATGAGATAGATTGATAATTATAAGAGTAACAAGTATAGTAATTGTCGTTCTATCGATCATATATGCATAATATGGCCAATAATATGAGTTAGAATGAAATAATAACAGTAATAAGTATAGTAATTGTCGTTCTATCGATCATATAAGCATAATATGGCTAATAATATGAGTTAGCTTGATAATAGTAAGAGGAATAAGTATAGTAATTGTCATTCTATCGATCATATAAGCATAATATGGCTAATAATGTGAGTTAGATTGATAATAATGAGAGTAACAGGTTTAGAAATTGTCGTTCAATCGATCATATAAGCATAATATGGCTAATAATATGAGTTAGACTGATAATAGCAAGAGTAATAAGAATAGTAATTGTCGTTCTATCGATCATATCTGCATAATATGGCGAATAATATGAGTTAGATTGATAATAATATGAGTAACAAGCATAGTATATGTCGTTCTATCGATAATACAAGCATAATATGGCTAATAATATGAGTTAGATTGGTAATAATAAGAGTAATAAGTACAGTAATCTTCGTTCAATCGATCATATAAGCATAATATGGCTAATAATATGAGTTAGCTTGATAATAGTAAGAGGAATAAGTATCGTAATTGTCATTCTATCGATCATATAAGCATAATATGGCTAATAATATGAGTTAGATTGATAATAATGAGAGTACCAGGTTTAGAAATTGTCGTTCAATCGATCATATAAGCATAATATGGCTAATAATATGAGTTAGATTGATAATTATAAGAGTAACAAGTATAGTAATTGTCGTTCTATCGATAATTTAAGCATAATATGGCTAATAATATGAGTTAGATTGGTAATAATAAGAGTAATAAGTACAGTAATCCTCGTTCAATCGATCATATAAGCATAATATGGCCAATAATATGAGTTCGATTAGTAATAATAATAACAGTAATAAGTATAGTAATTGTCGTTCAATCGATCATATCAGCATTATATGGTTAATAATATGAGTTAGATTGATAATAATAACAGTAATATGTATAGTAATTGTCGTTCTATCGATCATATAAGCATAATATGGCTAATAATATGAGTTAGATTGATAATAATAAGAGTAATAAGTACAGTAGTCCTCGTTCAATCGATCATATAAGCATAATATGGCCAATAATATGAGTTCGATTAGTAATAATAATAAGAGTAACAAGTATAGTAATTGTCGTTCTATCGATAATTTAAGCATAATATGGCTAATAATATGAGTTAGATTGGTAATAATAAGAGTAATAAGTACAGTAATCCTCGTTCAATCGATCATATAAGCATAATATGGCCAATAATATGAGTTCGATTAGTAATAATAATAAGAGTAACAAGTATAGTAATTGTCGTTCTATCGATAATATAAGCATAATATGGCTAATAATATGAGTTAGATTGGTAATAGTAAGAGGAATAAGTATAGTAATTGTCATTCTATCGATCATATAAGCATAATATGGCTAATAATGTGAGTTAGATTGATTATAATGAGAGTAACAGGTTTAGAAATTGTCAGTCAATCGATCATATAAGCATAATATGGCTAATAATATGAGTTAGATTGATAATAATAATAGTAACAAGTATAGAAATTGTCGTTCTATCGATAATATAAGCATAATATGGCCAATAATATGAGTTAGATTGAAATAATAACAGTAATAAGTATAGTAATTGTCGTTCTATCGATCATATAAGCATAATATGGCTAATAATATGAGTTAGATTGATAATAATAAGAGTAATGAGTATAGTAATTGTCGTTCTATCGATCATATCTGCATTATATGGTTAATAATATGAGTTAGATTGATAATAATAAGAGTAACAAGTGTAGTAATTGTCGTTCTATCGATAATATAAGCATAATATGGCTAATAATATGAGTTAGATTGATAATAATAAGAGTAACAAGTATAGTAATTGTCGTTCAATCGATATTATAAGCATAATATGGCTCATAATATGAGTTAGATTGATAATAATAAGAGTAATAAGTATAGTAATTGTCGTTCTATCGATCAAATAAGCATAATATGGCTAATAATATGAGGTAGATTGATAATAATGAGAGAATCAAGTATAGTAATCCTCGTTCAATCAATCATATAAGCATAATATGGCTAATAATATGAGTTAGATTGATAATAGCAAGAGTAATAAGTATAGTAATTGTCGTTCTATCGATCATATCTGCATAATATGGTTAATAATATGAGTTAGATTGATAATAATAAGAGTAATGAGTATAGTAATTGTCGTCCTATCGATCATATCCACATAATATGGCCAATAATATGAGTTAGATTGATAATAATAAGAGTAACAAGTATAGTAATTGTCGTTCTATCGATAATATAAGCATAACATGGCTAATAGTATGAGTTAGATTGATAATAGTAAGAGTAACAAGTATAGTAATTGTCGTTCAATCGATCATATAAGCATAATATGGCGAATAATATGAGTTAGATTGATAATAATATGAGTAACAAGCATAGTATATGTCGTTCTATCGATAATATAAGCATAATATGGCTAATAATATGAGTTAGATTGGTAATAATAAGAGTAATAAGTACAGTAATCTTCGTTCAATCGATCATATAAGCATAATATGGCTAATAATATGAGTTAGCTTGATAATAGTAAGAGGAATAAGTATAGTAATTGTCATTCTATCGATCATATAAGCATAATATGGCTAATAATATGAGTTAGCTTGTTAATAGTAAGAGGAATAAGTATAGTAATTGTCATTCTATCGATCATATAAGCATAATATGGCTAATAATATGAGTTAGATTGATAATAATGAGAGTACCAGGTTTAGAAATTGTCGTTCAATCGATCATATAAGCATAATATGGCTAATAATATGAGATAGATTGATAATTATAAGAGTAACAAGTATAGTAATTGTCGTTCTATCGATCATATATGCATAATATGGCCAATAATATGAGTTAGAATGAAATAATAACAGTAATAAGTATAGTAATTGTCGTTCTATCGATCACATAAGCATAATATGGCTAATAATATGAGTTAGCTTGATAATAGTAAGAGGAATAAGTATAGTAATTGTCATTCTATCGATCATATAAGCATAATATGGCTAATAATGTGAGTTAGATTGATAATAATGAGAGTAACAGGTTTAGAAATTGTCGTTCAATCGATCATATAAGCATAATATGGCTAATAATATGAGTTAGACTGATAATAGCAAGAGTAATAAGAATAGTAATTGTCGTTCTATCGATCATATCTGCATAATATGGCGAATAATATGAGTTAGATTGATAATAATATGAGTAACAAGCATAGTATATGTCGTTCTATCGATAATACAAGCATAATATGGCTAATAATATGAGTTAGATTGGTAATAATAAGAGTAATAAGTACAGTAATCTTCGTTCAATCGATCATATAAGCATAATATGGCTAATAATATGAGTTAGCTTGATAATAGTAAGAGGAATAAGTATCGTAATTGTCATTCTATCGATCATATAAGCATAATATGGCTAATAATATGAGTTAGATTGATAATAATGAGAGTACCAGGTTTAGAAATTGTCGTTCAATCGATCATATAAGCATAATATGGCTAATAATATGAGTTAGATTGATAATTATAAGAGTAACAAGTATAGTAATTGTCGTTCTATCGATAATTTAAGCATAATATGGCTAATAATATGAGTTAGATTGGTAATAATAAGAGTAATAAGTACAGTAATCCTCGTTCAATCGATCATATAAGCATAATATGGCCAATAATATGAGTTCGATTAGTAATAATAATAACAGTAATAAGTATAGTAATTGTCGTTCAATCGATCATATCAGCATTATATGGTTAATAATATGAGTTAGATTGATAATAATAACAGTAATATGTATAGTAATTGTCGTTCTATCGATCATATAAGCATAATATGGCTAATAATATGAGTTAGATTGATAATAATAAGAGTAATGAGTATAGTAATTGTCGTCCTATCGATCATATCCACATAATATGGCCAATAATATGAGTTAGATTGATAATAATAAGAGTAACAAGTATAGTAATTGTCGTTCTATCGATAATATAAGCATAATATGGCTAATAATATGAGTTAGATTGGTAATAATGAGAGTAATAAGTACAGTAATCTTCGTTCAATCGATCATATAAGCATAATATGGCTAATAATATGAGTTAGCTTGATAATAGTATGAGGAATAAGTATAGTAATTGTCATTCTATCGATCATATAAGCATAATATGGCTAATAATGTGAGTTAGATTGATTATAATGAGAGTAACAGGTTTAGAAATTGTCGTTCAATCGATCATATAAGCATAATATGGCTAATAATATGAGTTAGATTGATAATAATAATAGTAACAAGTATAGAAATTGTCGTTCTATCGATAATATAAGCATAATATGGCCAATAATATGAGTTAGATTGAAATAATAACAGTAATAAGTATAGTAATTGTCGTTCTATCGATCATATAAGCATAATATGGCTAATAATATGAGTTAGATTGATAATAATAAGAGTAATGAGTATAGTAATTGTCGTTCTATCGATCATATCTGCATTATATGGTTAATAATATGAGTTAGATTGATAATAATAAGAGTAACAAGTATAGTAATTGTCGTTCTATCGATAATATAAGCATAATATGGCTAATAATATGAGTTAGATTGATAATAATAAGAGTAACAAGTATAGTAATTGTCGTTCAATCGATATTATAAGCATAATATGGCTCATAATATGAGTTAGATTGATAATAATAAGAGTAATAAGTATAGTAATTGTCGTTCTATCGATCAAATAAGCATAATATGGCTAATAATATGAGTTAGATTGATAATAATGAGAGAATCAAGTATAGTAATCCTCGTTCAATCAATCATATAAGCATAATATGGCTAATAATATGAGTTAGATTGATAATAGCAAGAGTAATAAGTATAGTAATTGTCGTTCTATCGATCATATCTGCATAATATGGTTAATAATATGAGTTAGATTGATAATAATAAGAGCAATGAGTATAGTAATTGTCGTCCTATCGATCATATCCACATAAAATGGCCAATAATATGAGTTAGATTGATAATAATAAGAGTAACAAGTATAGTAATTGTCGTTCTGTCGATAATATAAGCATAACATGGCTAATAGTATGAGTTAGATTGATAATAGTAAGAGTAACAAGTATAGTAATTGTCGTTCAATCGATCGTATAAGCATAATATGGCGAATAATATGAGTTAGATTGATAATAATATGAGTAACAAGCATAGTATATGTCGTTCTATCGATAATATAAGCATAATATGGCTAATAATATGAGTTAGATTGGTAATAATAAGAGTAATAAGTACAGTAATCTTCGTTCAATCGATCATATAAGCATAGTATGGCTAATAATATGAGTTAGCTTGATAATAGTAAGAGGAATAAGTATAGTAATTGTCATTCTATCGATCATATAAGCATAATATGGCTAATAATATGAGTTAGCTTGATAATAGTAAGAGGAATAAGTATAGTAATTGTCATTCTATCGATCATATAAGCATAATATGGCTAATAATGTGAGTTAGATTGATTATAATGAGAGTAACAGGTTTAGAAATTGTCGTTCAATCGATCATATAAGCATAATATGGCTAATAATATGAGTTAGATTGATAATAATAATAGTAACAAGTATAGAAATTGTCGTTATATCGATAATATAAGCATAATATGGCTAATAATATGAGTTAGATTGATAATAATAAGAGTAACAAGTATAGTAATTGTCGTTCAATCGATATTATAAGCATAATATGGCTAATAATATGAGTTAGATTGATAATAATAAGAGTAATAAGTATAGTAATTGTCATTCTATCGATCATATAAGCATAATATGGCTAATAATATGAGCTAGATTGATAATAATGAGAGTAACAGGTTTAGAAATTGTCGTTCAATCGATAATATAAGCATAATATGGCTAATAATATGAGTTAGATTGGTAATAATAAGAGTAATAAGTACAGTAATCTTCGTTCAATCGATCATATAAGCATAATATGGCTAATAATATGAGTTAGCTTGATAATCGTAAGAGGAATAAGTATAGTAATTGTCGTTCTATCGATCATATAAGCATAATATGGCTAATAATATGTGTTAGATTGATAATAATAAGAGTAATGAGTATAGTAATTGTCGTTCTATCGATAATATAAGCATAATATGGCCAATAATATGCGTTAGATTGAAATAATAACAGTAATAAGTATAGTAATTGTCGTTCTATCGATCATATAAGCATAATATGGCCAATAATATGAGTTAGATTGATAATAATAAGAGTAACAAGTATAGTAATTGTCGTTCTGTCGATAATATAAGCATAATATGGCTAATAATATGAGTTAGATTGATAATAATAAGAGTAACAAGTATAGAAATTGTCGTGCAATCGATATTGTAAGCATAATATGGCTAATAATATGAGTTAGATTGATAATAATAAGAGTAATGAGTATAGTAATTGTCGTCCTATCGATCATATCCACATAATATGGCCAATAATATGAGTTAGATTGATGATAATAAGAGTAACAAGTATAGTAATTGTCGTTCTATCGATAATATAAGCATAATATGGCTAATAGTATGAGTTAGATTGATAATAATGAGAGTAACAGGTTTAGAAATTGTCGTTCAATCGATCATATAAGCATAATATGGCTAATAATGTGAGTTAGATTGATAATAATAAGAGTAACAAGTGTAGTAATTGTCGTTCTATCGATCATATAAGCATAATATGGCCAATAATATGAGTTAGATTGAAATAATAACAGTAATAAGTATAGTAATTGTCGTTCTATCGGTCATATAAGCGTAATATGGCTAATAATATGAGTTAGATTGATAATAATAAGAGTAATGAGTATAGTAATTGTCGTCCTATCGATCATATAAGCATAATATGGCTAATAATATGAGTTCGATTGATAATAATGAGAGTAACAGGTTTAGAAATTGTCGTTCAATCGATAATATAAGCATAATATGGCAAATAATATGAGTTAGATTGATAATAATAAGAGTAACAAGTATAGTAATTGTCGTTCAATCGATCATATAAGCATAATATGGCGAATAATATGAGTTAGATTGATAATAATATGAGTAACAAGCATAGTATATGTCGTTCTATCGATAATATAAGCATAATATGGCTAATAATATAAGTTAGATTGGTAATAATAAGAGTAATAAGTTCAGTAATCTTCGTTCAATGGATCATATAAGCATAATATGGCTAATAATATGAGTTAGCTTGTTAATAGTAAGAGGAATAAGTATAGTAATTGTCATTCTATCGATCATATAAGCATAATATGGCTAATAATATGAGTTAGATTGATAATAATGAGAGTACCAGGTTTAGAAATTGTCGTTCAATCGATCATATAAGCATAATATGGCTAATAATATGAGATAGATTGATAATTATAAGAGTAACAAGTATAGTAATTGTCGTTCTATCGATCATATATGCATAATATGGCCAATAATATGAGTTAGAATGAAATAATAACAGTAATAAGTATAGTAATTGTCGTCTATCCATCATATAAGCATAATATGGCTAATAATATGAGTTAGCTTGATAATAGTAAGAGGAATAAGTATAGTAATTGTCATTCTATCGATCATATAAGCATAATATGGCTAATAATGTGAGTTAGATTGATAATAATGAGAGTAACAGGTTTAGAAATTGTCGTTCAATCGATCATATAAGCATAATATGGCTAATAATATGAGTTAGACTGATAATAGCAAGAGTAATAAGAATAGTAATTGTCGTTCTATCGATCATATCTGCATAATATGGCGAATAATATGAGTTAGATTGATAATAATATGAGTAACAAGCATAGTATATGTCGTTCTATCGATAATACAAGCATAATATGGCTAATAATATGAGTTAGATTGATAATTATAAGAGTAACAAGTATAGTAATTGTCGTTCTATCGATAATTTAAGCATAATATGGCTAATAATATGAGTTAGATTGGTAATAATAAGAGTAATAAGTACAGTAATCCTCGTTCAATCGATCATATAAGCATAATATGGCCAATAATATGAGTTCAATTAGTAATAATAATAACAGTAATAAGTATAGTAATTGTCGTTCAATCGATCATATCAGCATTATATGGTTAATAATATGAGTTAGATTGATAATAATAACAGTAATATGTATAGTAATTGTCGTTCTATCGATCATATAAGCATAATATGGCTAATAATATGAGTTAGATTGATAATAATAAGAGTAATGAGTATAGTAATTGTCGTCCTATCGATCATATCCACATAATATGGCCAATAATATGAGTTAGATTGATAATAATAAGAGTAACAAGTATAGTAATTGTCGTTCTATCGATAATATAAGCATAATATGGCTAATAATATGAGTTAGATTGGTAATAATAAGAGTAATAAGTACAGTAATCTTCGTTCAATCGATCATATAAGCATAATATGGCTAATAATATGAGTTAGCTTGATAATAGTAAGAGGAATAAGTATAGTAATTGTCATTCTATCGATCATATAAGCATAATATGGCTAATAATGTGAGTTAGATTGATTATAATGAGAGTAACAGGTTTAGAAATTGTCGTTCAATCGATCATATAAGCATAAGATGGCTAATAATATGAGTTAGATTGATAATAATAATAGTAACAAGTATAGAAATTGTCGTTATATCGATAATATAAGCATAATATGGCTAATAATATGAGTTAGATTGATAATAATAAGAGTAACAAGTATAGTAATTGTCGTTCAATCGATATTATAAGCATAATATGGCTAATAATATGAGTTAGATTGATAATAATAAGAGTAATAAGTATAGTAATTGTCATTCTATCGATCATAAGAGCATAATATGGCTAATAATATGAGCTAGATTGATAATAATGAGAGTAACAGGTTTAGAAATTGTCGTTCAATCGATATTATAAGCATTATATGGCTAATAATATGAGTTAGATTGATAATAATAAGAGTAATAAGTATAGTAATTGTCATTCTATCGATCATATAAGCATAATATGGCTAATAATATGAGTTAGGTTGATAATAATGAGAGTAACAGGTTTAGAAATTGTCGTTCTATCGATCATATAAGCATAATATGGCTAATAATATGAGTTAGATTGATAATAATGAGAGAAACAAGTATATAAATTGTCGTTCAATCGATCATATAAGCATAATATGGCTAATAATATGAGTTAGATTGATAATAATAAGAGTAACAAGTATAGTAATTGTCGTTCTATCGATAATATAAGCATAATATGGCTAATAATATGAGTTAGATTGGTAATAATAAGAGTAATAAGTACAGTAATCTTCGTTCAATCGATCATATAAGCATAATATGGCTAATAATATGAGTTAGCTTGATAATCGTAAGAGGAATAAGTATAGTAATTGTCGTTCTATCGATCATATAAGCATAATATGGCTAATAATATGAGTTAGATTGATAATAATAAGAGTAATGAGTATAGTAATTGTCGTTCTATCGATAATATAAGCATAATATGGCCAATAATATGAGTTAGATTGAAATAATAACAGTAATAAGTATAGTAATTGTCGTTCTATCGATCATATAAGCATAATATGGCCAATAATATGAGTTAGATTGATAATAATAAGAGTAACAAGTATAGTAATTGTCGTTCTATCGATAATATAAGCATAATATGGCTAATAATATGAGTTAGATTGATAATAATAAGAGTAACAAGTATAGAAATTGTCGTGCAATCGATATTATAAGCATAATATGGCTAATAATATGAGTTAGATTGATAATAATAAGAGTAATGAGTATAGTAATTGTCGTCCTATCGATCATATCCACATAATATGGCCAATAATATGAGTTAGATTGATGATAATAAGAGTAACAAGTATAATAATTGTCGTTCTATCGATAATATAAGCATAATATGGCTAATAGTATGAGTTAGATTGATAATAGTAAGAGTAACAAGTGTAGTAATTGTCGTTCTATCGATCATATAAGCATAATATGGCCAATAATATGAGTTAGATTGAAATAATAACAGTAATAAGTATAGTAATTGTCGTTCTATCGATCATATAAGCATAATATGGCTAATAATATGAGTTAGCTTGATAATAGTAAGAGGAATAAGTATAGTAATTGTCATTCTATCGATCATATAAGCATAATATGGCTAATAATGTGAGTTAGATTGATTATAATGAGAGTAACAGGTTTAGAAATTGTCGTTCAATCGATCATATAAGCATAAGATGGCTAATAATATGAGTTAGATTGATAATAATAATAGTAACAAGTATAGAAATTGTCGTTATATCGATAATATAAGCATAATATGGCTAATAATATGAGTTAGATTGATAATAATAAGAGTAACAAGTATAGTAATTGTCGTCCAATCGATATTATAAGCATAATATGGCTAATAATATGAGTTAGATTGATAATAATAAGAGTAATAAGTATAGTAATTGTCATTCTATCGATCATATAAGCATAATATGGCTAATAATATGAGCTAGATTGATAATAATGAGAGTAACAGGTTTAGAAATTGTCGTTCAATCGATATTATAAGCATTATATGGCTAATAATATGAGTTAGATTGATAATAATAAGAGTAATAAGTATAGTAATTGTCATTCTATCGATCATATAAGCATAATATGGCTAATAATATGAGTTAGATTGGTAATAATGAGAGTAACAAGTATAGAAATTGTCGTTCAATCGATCATATAAGCATAATATGGCTAATAATATGAGTTAGATTGATAATAATAAGAGTAACAAGTATAGTAATTGTCGTTCTATCGATAATTTAAGCATAATATGGCTAATAATATGAGTTAGATTGGTAATAATAAGAGTAATAAGTACAGTAATCCTCGTTCAATCGATCATATAAGCATAATATGGCCAATAATATGAGTTCGATTAGTAATAATAATAACAGTAATAAGTATAGTAATTGTCGTTCAATCGATCATATCAGCATTATATGGTTAATAATATGAGTTAGATTGATAATAATAAGAGTAATGAGTATAGTAATTGTCGTCCTATCGATCATATCCACATAATATGGCCAATAATATGAGTTAGATTGATAATAATAAGAGTAACAAGTATAGTAATTGTCGTTCTATCGATAATATAAGCATAATATGGCTAATAATATGAGTTAGATTGATAATAATAAGAGTAACAAGTATAGAAATTGTCGTGCAATCGATATTATAAGCATAATATGGCTAATAATATGAGTTAGATTGATAATAATAAGAGTAATGAGTATAGTAATTGTCGTCCTATCGATCCTATCCACATAATATGGCCAATAATATGAGTTAGATTGATGATAATAAGAGTAACAAGTATAGTAATTGTCGTTCTATCGATAATATAAGCATAATATGGCTAATAGTATGAGTTAGATTGATAATAGTAAGAGTAACAAGTATAGTAATTGTCGTTCAATCGATCATATAAGCATAATATGGCTAATAATATGAGTTAGATTGATAATAATAAGAGTAACAAGTATAGTAATTGTCGTTTTATCGATAATTTAAGCATAATATGGCTAATAATATGAGTTAGATTGGTAATAATAAGAGTAATAAGTACAGTAGTCCTCGTTCAATCGATCATATAAGCATAATATGGCCAATAATATGAGTTCGATTAGTAATAATAATAAGAGTAACAAGTATAGTAATTGTCGTTCTATCGATAATTTAAGCATAATATGGCTAATAATATGAGTTAGATTGGTAATAATAAGAGTAATAAGTACAGTAATCCTCGTTCAATCGATCATATAAGCATAATATGGCCAATAATATGAGTTCGATTAGTAATAATAATAAGAGTAACAAGTATAGTAATTGTCGTTCTATCGATAATATAAGCATAATATGGCTAATAATATGAGTTAGATTGGTAATAGTAAGAGTAATAAGTACAGTAATCTTCGTTCAATCGATCATATAAGCATCATATGGCTAATAATATGAGTTAGCTTGATAATAGTAAGAGGAATAAGTATAGTAATTGTCATTCTATCGATCATATAAGCATAATATGGCTAATAATGTGAGTTAGATTGATTATAATGAGAGTAACAGGTTTAGAAATTGTCAGTCAATCGATCATATAAGCATAATATGGCTAATAATATGAGTTAGATTGATAATAATAATAGTAACAAGTATAGAAATTGTCGTTCTATCGATAATATAAGCATAATATGGCCAATAATATGAGTTAGATTGAAATAATAACAGTAATAAGTATAGTAATTGTCGTTCTATCGATCATATAAGCATAATATGGCTAATAATATGAGTTAGATTGATAATAATAAGAGTAATGAGTATAGTAATTGTCGTTCTATCGATCATATCTGCATTATATGGTTAATAATATGAGTTAGATTGATAATAATAAGAGTAACAAGTGTAGTAATTGTCGTTCTATCGATAATATAAGCATAATATGGCTAATAATATGAGTTAGATTGATAATAATAAGAGTAACAAGTATAGTAATTGTCGTTCAATCGATATTATAAGCATAATATGGCTCATAATATGAGTTAGATTGATAATAATAAGAGTAATAAGTATAGTAATTGTCGTTCTATCGATCAAATAAGCATAATATGGCTAATAATATGAGTTAGATTGATAATAATGAGAGAATCAAGTATAGTAATCCTCGTTCAATCAATCATATAAGCATAATATGGCTAATAATATGAGTTAGATTGATAATAGCAAGAGTAATAAGTATAGTAATTGTCGTTCTATCGATCATATCTGCATAATATGGTTAATAATATGAGTTAGATTGATAATAATAAGAGTAATGAGTATAGTAATTGTCGTCCTATCGATCATATCCACATAATATGGCCAATAATATGAGTTAGATTGATAATAATAAGAGTAACAAGTATAGTAATTGTCGTTCTATCGATAATATAAGCATAACATGGCTAATAGTATGAGTTAGATTGATAATAGTAAGAGTAACAAGTATAGTAATTGTCGTTCAATCGATCATATAAGCATAATATGGCGAATAATATGAGTTAGATTGATAATAATATGAGTAACAAGCATAGTATATGTCGTTCTATCGATAATATAAGCATAATATGGCTAATAATATGAGTTAGATTGGTAATAATAAGAGTAATAAGTACAGTAATCTTCGTTCAATCGATCATATAAGCATAATATGGCTAATAATATGAGTTAGCTTGATAATAGTAAGAGGAATAAGTATAGTAATTGTCATTCTATCGATCATATAAGCATAATATGGCTAATAATATGAGTTAGCTTGTTAATAGTAAGAGGAATAAGTATAGTAATTGTCATTCTATCGATCATATAAGCATAATATGGCTAATAATATGAGTTAGATTGATAATAATGAGAGTACCAGGTTTAGAAATTGTCGTTCAATCGATCATATAAGCATAATATGGCTAATAATATGAGATAGATTGATAATTATAAGAGTAACAAGTATAGTAATTGTCGTTCTATCGATCATATATGCATAATATGGCCAATAATATGAGTTAGAATGAAATAATAACAGTAATAAGTATAGTAATTGTCGTTCTATCGATCATATAAGCATAATATGGCTAATAATATGAGTTAGCTTGATAATAGTAAGAGGAATAAGTATAGTAATTGTCATTCTATCGATCATATAAGCATAATATGGCTAATAATGTGAGTTAGATTGATAATAATGAGAGTAACAGGTTTAGAAATTGTCGTTCAATCGATCATATAAGCATAATATGGCTAATAATATGAGTTAGACTGATAATAGCAAGAGTAATAAGAATAGTAATTGTCGTTCTATCGATCATATCTGCATAATATGGCGAATAATATGAGTTAGATTGATAATAATATGAGTAACAAGCATAGTATATGTCGTTCTATCGATAATACAAGCATAATATGGCTAATAATATGAGTTAGATTGGTAATAATGAGAGTAATAAGTACAGTAATCTTCGTTCAATCGATCATATAAGCATAATATGGCTAATAATATGAGTTAGCTTGATAATAGTATGAGGAATAAGTATAGTAATTGTCATTCTATCGATCATATAAGCATAATATGGCTAATAATGTGAGTTAGATTGATTATAATGAGAGTAACAGGTTTAGAAATTGTCGTTCAATCGATCATATAAGCATAATATGGCTAATAATATGAGTTAGATTGATAATAATAATAGTAACAAGTATAGAAATTGTCGTTCTATCGATAATATAAGCATAATATGGCCAATAATATGAGTTAGATTGAAATAATAACAGTAATAAGTATAGTAATTGTCGTTCTATCGATCATATAAGCATAATATGGCTAATAATATGAGTTAGATTGATAATAATAAGAGTAATGAGTATAGTAATTGTCGTTCTATCGATCATATCTGCATTATATGGTTAATAATATGAGTTAGATTGATAATAATAAGAGTAACAAGTATAGTAATTGTCGTTCTATCGATAATATAAGCATAATATGGCTAATAATATGAGTTAGATTGATAATAATAAGAGTAACAAGTATAGTAATTGTCGTTCAATCGATATTATAAGCATAATATGGCTCATAATATGAGTTAGATTGATAATAATAAGAGTAATAAGTATAGTAATTGTCGTTCTATCGATCAAATAAGCATAATATGGCTAATAATATGAGTTAGATTGATAATAATGAGAGAATCAAGTATAGTAATCCTCGTTCAATCAATCATATAAGCATAATATGGCTAATAATATGAGTTAGATTGATAATAGCAAGAGTAATAAGTATAGTAATTGTCGTTCTATCGATCATATCTGCATAATATGGTTAATAATATGAGTTAGATTGATAATAATAAGAGCAATGAGTATAGTAATTGTCGTCCTATCGATCATATCCACATAAAATGGCCAATAATATGAGTTAGATTGATAATAATAAGAGTAACAAGTATAGTAATTGTCGTTCTGTCGATAATATAAGCATAACATGGCTAATAGTATGAGTTAGATTGATAATAGTAAGAGTAACAAGTATAGTAATTGTCGTTCAATCGATCGTATAAGCATAATATGGCGAATAATATGAGTTAGATTGATAATAATATGAGTAACAAGCATAGTATATGTCGTTCTATCGATAATATAAGCATAATATGGCTAATAATATGAGTTAGATTGGTAATAATAAGAGTAATAAGTACAGTAATCTTCGTTCAATCGATCATATAAGCATAGTATGGCTAATAATATGAGTTAGCTTGATAATAGTAAGAGGAATAAGTATAGTAATTGTCATTCTATCGATCATATAAGCATAATATGGCTAATAATATGAGTTAGCTTGATAATAGTAAGAGGAATAAGTATAGTAATTGTCATTCTATCGATCATATAAGCATAATATGGCTAATAATGTGAGTTAGATTGATTATAATGAGAGTAACAGGTTTAGAAATTGTCGTTCAATCGATCATATAAGCATAATATGGCTAATAATATGAGTTAGATTGATAATAATAATAGTAACAAGTATAGAAATTGTCGTTATATCGATAATATAAGCATAATATGGCTAATAATATGAGTTAGATTGATAATAATAAGAGTAACAAGTATAGTAATTGTCGTTCAATCGATATTATAAGCATAATATGGCTAATAATATGAGTTAGATTGATAATAATAAGAGTAATAAGTATAGTAATTGTCATTCTATCGATCATATAAGCATAATATGGCTAATAATATGAGCTAGATTGATAATAATGAGAGTAACAGGTTTAGAAATTGTCGTTCAATCGATAATATAAGCATAATATGGCTAATAATATGAGTTAGATTGGTAATAATAAGAGTAATAAGTACAGTAATCTTCGTTCAATCGATCATATAAGCATAATATGGCTAATAATATGAGTTAGCTTGATAATCGTAAGAGGAATAAGTATAGTAATTGTCGTTCTATCGATCATATAAGCATAATATGGCTAATAATATGTGTTAGATTGATAATAATAAGAGTAATGAGTATAGTAATTGTCGTTCTATCGATAATATAAGCATAATATGGCCAATAATATGCGTTAGATTGAAATAATAACAGTAATAAGTATAGTAATTGTCGTTCTATCGATCATATAAGCATAATATGGCCAATAATATGAGTTAGATTGATAATAATAAGAGTAACAAGTATAGTAATTGTCGTTCTGTCGATAATATAAGCATAATATGGCTAATAATATGAGTTAGATTGATAATAATAAGAGTAACAAGTATAGAAATTGTCGTGCAATCGATATTGTAAGCATAATATGGCTAATAATATGAGTTAGATTGATAATAATAAGAGTAATGAGTATAGTAATTGTCGTCCTATCGATCATATCCACATAATATGGCCAATAATATGAGTTAGATTGATGATAATAAGAGTAACAAGTATAGTAATTGTCGTTCTATCGATAATATAAGCATAATATGGCTAATAGTATGAGTTAGATTGATAATAATGAGAGTAACAGGTTTAGAAATTGTCGTTCAATCGATCATATAAGCATAATATGGCTAATAATGTGAGTTAGATTGATAATAATAAGAGTAACAAGTGTAGTAATTGTCGTTCTATCGATCATATAAGCATAATATGGCCAATAATATGAGTTAGATTGAAATAATAACAGTAATAAGTATAGTAATTGTCGTTCTATCGGTCATATAAGCGTAATATGGCTAATAATATGAGTTAGATTGATAATAATAAGAGTAATGAGTATAGTAATTGTCGTCCTATCGATCATATAAGCATAATATGGCTAATAATATGAGTTCGATTGATAATAATGAGAGTAACAGGTTTAGAAATTGTCGTTCAATCGATAATATAAGCATAATATGGCAAATAATATGAGTTAGATTGATAATAATAAGAGTAACAAGTATAGTAATTGTCGTTCAATCGATCATATAAGCATAATATGGCGAATAATATGAGTTAGATTGATAATAATATGAGTAACAAGCATAGTATATGTCGTTCTATCGATAATATAAGCATAATATGGCTAATAATATAAGTTAGATTGGTAATAATAAGAGTAATAAGTTCAGTAATCTTCGTTCAATGGATCATATAAGCATAATATGGCTAATAATATGAGTTAGCTTGTTAATAGTAAGAGGAATAAGTATAGTAATTGTCATTCTATCGATCATATAAGCATAATATGGCTAATAATATGAGTTAGATTGATAATAATGAGAGTACCAGGTTTAGAAATTGTCGTTCAATCGATCATATAAGCATAATATGGCTAATAATATGAGATAGATTGATAATTATAAGAGTAACAAGTATAGTAATTGTCGTTCTATCGATCATATATGCATAATATGGCCAATAATATGAGTTAGAATGAAATAATAACAGTAATAAGTATAGTAATTGTCGTCTATCCATCATATAAGCATAATATGGCTAATAATATGAGTTAGCTTGATAATAGTAAGAGGAATAAGTATAGTAATTGTCATTCTATCGATCATATAAGCATAATATGGCTAATAATGTGAGTTAGATTGATAATAATGAGAGTAACAGGTTTAGAAATTGTCGTTCAATCGATCATATAAGCATAATATGGCTAATAATATGAGTTAGACTGATAATAGCAAGAGTAATAAGAATAGTAATTGTCGTTCTATCGATCATATCTGCATAATATGGCGAATAATATGAGTTAGATTGATAATAATATGAGTAACAAGCATAGTATATGTCGTTCTATCGATAATACAAGCATAATATGGCTAATAATATGAGTTAGATTGATAATTATAAGAGTAACAAGTATAGTAATTGTCGTTCTATCGATAATTTAAGCATAATATGGCTAATAATATGAGTTAGATTGGTAATAATAAGAGTAATAAGTACAGTAATCCTCGTTCAATCGATCATATAAGCATAATATGGCCAATAATATGAGTTCAATTAGTAATAATAATAACAGTAATAAGTATAGTAATTGTCGTTCAATCGATCATATCAGCATTATATGGTTAATAATATGAGTTAGATTGATAATAATAACAGTAATATGTATAGTAATTGTCGTTCTATCGATCATATAAGCATAATATGGCTAATAATATGAGTTAGATTGATAATAATAAGAGTAATGAGTATAGTAATTGTCGTCCTATCGATCATATCCACATAATATGGCCAATAATATGAGTTAGATTGATAATAATAAGAGTAACAAGTATAGTAATTGTCGTTCTATCGATAATATAAGCATAATATGGCTAATAATATGAGTTAGATTGGTAATAATAAGAGTAATAAGTACAGTAATCTTCGTTCAATCGATCATATAAGCATAATATGGCTAATAATATGAGTTAGCTTGATAATAGTAAGAGGAATAAGTATAGTAATTGTCATTCTATCGATCATATAAGCATAATATGGCTAATAATGTGAGTTAGATTGATTATAATGAGAGTAACAGGTTTAGAAATTGTCGTTCAATCGATCATATAAGCATAAGATGGCTAATAATATGAGTTAGATTGATAATAATAATAGTAACAAGTATAGAAATTGTCGTTATATCGATAATATAAGCATAATATGGCTAATAATATGAGTTAGATTGATAATAATAAGAGTAACAAGTATAGTAATTGTCGTTCAATCGATATTATAAGCATAATATGGCTAATAATATGAGTTAGATTGATAATAATAAGAGTAATAAGTATAGTAATTGTCATTCTATCGATCATAAGAGCATAATATGGCTAATAATATGAGCTAGATTGATAATAATGAGAGTAACAGGTTTAGAAATTGTCGTTCAATCGATATTATAAGCATTATATGGCTAATAATATGAGTTAGATTGATAATAATAAGAGTAATAAGTATAGTAATTGTCATTCTATCGATCATATAAGCATAATATGGCTAATAATATGAGTTAGGTTGATAATAATGAGAGTAACAGGTTTAGAAATTGTCGTTCTATCGATCATATAAGCATAATATGGCTAATAATATGAGTTAGATTGATAATAATGAGAGAAACAAGTATATAAATTGTCGTTCAATCGATCATATAAGCATAATATGGCTAATAATATGAGTTAGATTGATAATAATAAGAGTAACAAGTATAGTAATTGTCGTTCTATCGATAATATAAGCATAATATGGCTAATAATATGAGTTAGATTGGTAATAATAAGAGTAATAAGTACAGTAATCTTCGTTCAATCGATCATATAAGCATAATATGGCTAATAATATGAGTTAGCTTGATAATCGTAAGAGGAATAAGTATAGTAATTGTCGTTCTATCGATCATATAAGCATAATATGGCTAATAATATGAGTTAGATTGATAATAATAAGAGTAATGAGTATAGTAATTGTCGTTCTATCGATAATATAAGCATAATATGGCCAATAATATGAGTTAGATTGAAATAATAACAGTAATAAGTATAGTAATTGTCGTTCTATCGATCATATAAGCATAATATGGCCAATAATATGAGTTAGATTGATAATAATAAGAGTAACAAGTATAGTAATTGTCGTTCTATCGATAATATAAGCATAATATGGCTAATAATATGAGTTAGATTGATAATAATAAGAGTAACAAGTATAGAAATTGTCGTGCAATCGATATTATAAGCATAATATGGCTAATAATATGAGTTAGATTGATAATAATAAGAGTAATGAGTATAGTAATTGTCGTCCTATCGATCATATCCACATAATATGGCCAATAATATGAGTTAGATTGATGATAATAAGAGTAACAAGTATAATAATTGTCGTTCTATCGATAATATAAGCATAATATGGCTAATAGTATGAGTTAGATTGATAATAGTAAGAGTAACAAGTGTAGTAATTGTCGTTCTATCGATCATATAAGCATAATATGGCCAATAATATGAGTTAGATTGAAATAATAACAGTAATAAGTATAGTAATTGTCGTTCTATCGATCATATAAGCATAATATGGCTAATAATATGAGTTAGCTTGATAATAGTAAGAGGAATAAGTATAGTAATTGTCATTCTATCGATCATATAAGCATAATATGGCTAATAATGTGAGTTAGATTGATTATAATGAGAGTAACAGGTTTAGAAATTGTCGTTCAATCGATCATATAAGCATAAGATGGCTAATAATATGAGTTAGATTGATAATAATAATAGTAACAAGTATAGAAATTGTCGTTATATCGATAATATAAGCATAATATGGCTAATAATATGAGTTAGATTGATAATAATAAGAGTAACAAGTATAGTAATTGTCGTCCAATCGATATTATAAGCATAATATGGCTAATAATATGAGTTAGATTGATAATAATAAGAGTAATAAGTATAGTAATTGTCATTCTATCGATCATATAAGCATAATATGGCTAATAATATGAGCTAGATTGATAATAATGAGAGTAACAGGTTTAGAAATTGTCGTTCAATCGATATTATAAGCATTATATGGCTAATAATATGAGTTAGATTGATAATAATAAGAGTAATAAGTATAGTAATTGTCATTCTATCGATCATATAAGCATAATATGGCTAATAATATGAGTTAGATTGGTAATAATGAGAGTAACAAGTATAGAAATTGTCGTTCAATCGATCATATAAGCATAATATGGCTAATAATATGAGTTAGATTGATAATAATAAGAGTAACAAGTATAGTAATTGTCGTTCTATCGATAATTTAAGCATAATATGGCTAATAATATGAGTTAGATTGGTAATAATAAGAGTAATAAGTACAGTAATCCTCGTTCAATCGATCATATAAGCATAATATGGCCAATAATATGAGTTCGATTAGTAATAATAATAACAGTAATAAGTATAGTAATTGTCGTTCAATCGATCATATCAGCATTATATGGTTAATAATATGAGTTAGATTGATAATAATAAGAGTAATGAGTATAGTAATTGTCGTCCTATCGATCATATCCACATAATATGGCCAATAATATGAGTTAGATTGATAATAATAAGAGTAACAAGTATAGTAATTGTCGTTCTATCGATAATATAAGCATAATATGGCTAATAATATGAGTTAGATTGATAATAATAAGAGTAACAAGTATAGAAATTGTCGTGCAATCGATATTATAAGCATAATATGGCTAATAATATGAGTTAGATTGATAATAATAAGAGTAATGAGTATAGTAATTGTCGTCCTATCGATCCTATCCACATAATATGGCCAATAATATGAGTTAGATTGATGATAATAAGAGTAACAAGTATAGTAATTGTCGTTCTATCGATAATATAAGCATAATATGGCTAATAGTATGAGTTAGATTGATAATAGTAAGAGTAACAAGTATAGTAATTGTCGTTCAATCGATCATATAAGCATAATATGGCTAATAATATGAGTTAGATTGATAATAATAAGAGTAACAAGTATAGTAATTGTCGTTTTATCGATAATTTAAGCATAATATGGCTAATAATATGAGTTAGATTGGTAATAATAAGAGTAATAAGTACAGTAGTCCTCGTTCAATCGATCATATAAGCATAATATGGCCAATAATATGAGTTCGATTAGTAATAATAATAAGAGTAACAAGTATAGTAATTGTCGTTCTATCGATAATTTAAGCATAATATGGCTAATAATATGAGTTAGATTGGTAATAATAAGAGTAATAAGTACAGTAATCCTCGTTCAATCGATCATATAAGCATAATATGGCCAATAATATGAGTTCGATTAGTAATAATAATAAGAGTAACAAGTATAGTAATTGTCGTTCTATCGATAATATAAGCATAATATGGCTAATAATATGAGTTAGATTGGTAATAGTAAGAGTAATAAGTACAGTAATCTTCGTTCAATCGATCATATAAGCATCATATGGCTAATAATATGAGTTAGCTTGATAATAGTAAGAGGAATAAGTATAGTAATTGTCATTCTATCGATCATATAAGCATAATATGGCTAATAATGTGAGTTAGATTGATTATAATGAGAGTAACAGGTTTAGAAATTGTCAGTCAATCGATCATATAAGCATAATATGGCTAATAATATGAGTTAGATTGATAATAATAATAGTAACAAGTATAGAAATTGTCGTTCTATCGATAATATAAGCATAATATGGCCAATAATATGAGTTAGATTGAAATAATAACAGTAATAAGTATAGTAATTGTCGTTCTATCGATCATATAAGCATAATATGGCTAATAATATGAGTTAGATTGATAATAATAAGAGTAATGAGTATAGTAATTGTCGTTCTATCGATCATATCTGCATTATATGGTTAATAATATGAGTTAGATTGATAATAATAAGAGTAACAAGTGTAGTAATTGTCGTTCTATCGATAATATAAGCATAATATGGCTAATAATATGAGTTAGATTGATAATAATAAGAGTAACAAGTATAGTAATTGTCGTTCAATCGATATTATAAGCATAATATGGCTCATAATATGAGTTAGATTGATAATAATAAGAGTAATAAGTATAGTAATTGTCGTTCTATCGATCAAATAAGCATAATATGGCTAATAATATGAGTTAGATTGATAATAATGAGAGAATCAAGTATAGTAATCCTCGTTCAATCAATCATATAAGCATAATATGGCTAATAATATGAGTTAGATTGATAATAGCAAGAGTAATAAGTATAGTAATTGTCGTTCTATCGATCATATCTGCATAATATGGTTAATAATATGAGTTAGATTGATAATAATAAGAGTAATGAGTATAGTAATTGTCGTCCTATCGATCATATCCACATAATATGGCCAATAATATGAGTTAGATTGATAATAATAAGAGTAACAAGTATAGTAATTGTCGTTCTATCGATAATATAAGCATAACATGGCTAATAGTATGAGTTAGATTGATAATAGTAAGAGTAACAAGTATAGTAATTGTCGTTCAATCGATCATATAAGCATAATATGGCGAATAATATGAGTTAGATTGATAATAATATGAGTAACAAGCATAGTATATGTCGTTCTATCGATAATATAAGCATAATATGGCTAATAATATGAGTTAGATTGGTAATAATAAGAGTAATAAGTACAGTAATCTTCGTTCAATCGATCATATAAGCATAATATGGCTAATAATATGAGTTAGCTTGATAATAGTAAGAGGAATAAGTATAGTAATTGTCATTCTATCGATCATATAAGCATAATATGGCTAATAATATGAGTTAGCTTGTTAATAGTAAGAGGAATAAGTATAGTAATTGTCATTCTATCGATCATATAAGCATAATATGGCTAATAATATGAGTTAGATTGATAATAATGAGAGTACCAGGTTTAGAAATTGTCGTTCAATCGATCATATAAGCATAATATGGCTAATAATATGAGATAGATTGATAATTATAAGAGTAACAAGTATAGTAATTGTCGTTCTATCGATCATATATGCATAATATGGCCAATAATATGAGTTAGAATGAAATAATAACAGTAATAAGTATAGTAATTGTCGTTCTATCGATCATATAAGCATAATATGGCTAATAATATGAGTTAGCTTGATAATAGTAAGAGGAATAAGTATAGTAATTGTCATTCTATCGATCATATAAGCATAATATGGCTAATAATGTGAGTTAGATTGATAATAATGAGAGTAACAGGTTTAGAAATTGTCGTTCAATCGATCATATAAGCATAATATGGCTAATAATATGAGTTAGACTGATAATAGCAAGAGTAATAAGAATAGTAATTGTCGTTCTATCGATCATATCTGCATAATATGGCGAATAATATGAGTTAGATTGATAATAATATGAGTAACAAGCATAGTATATGTCGTTCTATCGATAATACAAGCATAATATGGCTAATAATATGAGTTAGATTGGTAATAATAAGAGTAATAAGTACAGTAATCTTCGTTCAATCGATCATATAAGCATAATATGGCTAATAATATGAGTTAGCTTGATAATAGTAAGAGGAATAAGTATCGTAATTGTCATTCTATCGATCATATAAGCATAATATGGCTAATAATATGAGTTAGATTGATAATAATGAGAGTACCAGGTTTAGAAATTGTCGTTCAATCGATCATATAAGCATAATATGGCTAATAATATGAGTTAGATTGATAATTATAAGAGTAACAAGTATAGTAATTGTCGTTCTATCGATAATTTAAGCATAATATGGCTAATAATATGAGTTAGATTGGTAATAATAAGAGTAATAAGTACAGTAATCCTCGTTCAATCGATCATATAAGCATAATATGGCCAATAATATGAGTTCGATTAGTAATAATAATAACAGTAATAAGTATAGTAATTGTCGTTCAATCGATCATATCAGCATTATATGGTTAATAATATGAGTTAGATTGATAATAATAACAGTAATATGTATAGTAATTGTCGTTCTATCGATCATATAAGCATAATATGGCTAATAATATGAGTTAGATTGATAATAATAAGAGTAATGAGTATAGTAATTGTCGTCCTATCGATCATATCCACATAATATGGCCAATAATATGAGTTAGATTGATAATAATAAGAGTAACAAGTATAGTAATTGTCGTTCTATCGATAATATAAGCATAATATGGCTAATAATATGAGTTAGATTGGTAATAATAAGAGTAATAAGTACAGTAATCTTCGTTCAATCGATCATATAAGCATAATATGGCTAATAATATGAGTTAGCTTGATAATAGTAAGAGGAATAAGTATAGTAATTGTCATTCTATCGATCATATAAGCATAATATGGCTAATAATGTGAGTTAGATTGATTATAATGAGAGTAACAGGTTTAGAAATTGTCGTTCAATCGATCATATAAGCATAATATGGCTAATAATATGAGTTAGATTGATAATAATAATAGTAACAAGTATAGAAATTGTCGTTCTATCGATAATATAAGCATAATATGGCCAATAATATGAGTTAGATTGAAATAATAACAGTAATAAGTATAGTAATTGTCGTTCTATCGATCATATAAGCATAATATGGCTAATAATATGAGTTAGATTGATAATAATAAGAGTAATGAGTATAGTAATTGTCGTTCTATCGATCATATCTGCATTATATGGTTAATAATATGAGTTAGATTGATAATAATAAGAGTAACAAGTATAGTAATTGTCGTTCTATCGATAATATAAGCATAATATGGCTAATAATATGAGTTAGATTGATAATAATGAGAGAATCAAGTATAGTAATCCTCGTTCAATCAATCATATAAGCATAATATGGCTAATAATATGAGTTAGATTGATAATAGCAAGAGTAATAAGTATAGTAATTGTCGTTCTATCGATCATATCTGCATAATATGGTTAATAATATGAGTTAGATTGATAATAATAAGAGTAATGAGTATAGTAATTGTCGTCCTATCGATCATATCCACATAATATGGCCAATTATATGAGTTAGATTGATAATAATAAGAGTAACAAGTATAGTAATTGTCGTTCTGTCGATAATATAAGCATAACATGGCTAATAGTATGAGTTAGATTGATAATAGTAAGAGTAACAAGTATAGTAATTGTCGTTCAATCGATCGTATAAGCATAATATGGCGAATAATATGAGTTAGATTGATAATAATATGAGTAACAAGCATAGTATATGTCGTTCTATCGATAATATAAGCATAATATGGCTAATAATATGAGTTAGATTGGTAATAATAAGAGTAATAAGTACAGTAATCTTCGTTCAATCGATCATATAAGCATAGTATGGCTAATAATATGAGTTAGCTTGATAATAGTAAGAGGAATAAGTATAGTAATTGTCATTCTATCGATCATATAAGCATAATATGGCTAATAATATGAGTTAGCTTGATAATAGTAAGAGGAATAAGTATAGTAATTGTCATTCTATCGATCATATAAGCATAATATGGCTAATAATGTGAGTTAGATTGATTATAATGAGAGTAACAGGTTTAGAAATTGTCGTTCAATCGATCATATAAGCATAATATGGCTAATAATATGAGTTAGATTGATAATAATAATAGTAACAAGTATAGAAATTGTCGTTATATCGATAATATAAGCATAATATGGCTAATAATATGAGTTAGATTGATAATAATAAGAGTAACAAGTATAGTAATTGTCGTTCAATCGATATTATAAGCATAATATGGCTAATAATATGAGTTAGATTGATAATAATAAGAGTAATAAGTATAGTAATTGTCATTCTATCGATCATATAAGCATAATATGGCTAATAATATGAGCTAGATTGATAATAATGAGAGTAACAGGTTTAGAAATTGTCGTTCAATCGATAATATAAGCATAATATGGCTAATAATATGAGTTAGATTGGTAATAATAAGAGTAATAAGTACAGTAATCTTCGTTCTATCGATCATATAAGCATAATATGGCTAATAATATGAGTTAGCTTGATAATCGTAAGAGGAATAAGTATAGTAATTGTCGTTCTATCGATCATATAAGCATAATATGGCTAATAATATGTGTTAGATTGATAATAATAAGAGTAATGAGTATAGTAATTGTCGTTCTATCGATAATATAAGCATAATATGGCCAATAATATGCGTTAGATTGAAATAATAACAGTAATAAGTATAGTAATTGTCGTTCTATCGATCATATAAGCATAATATGGCCAATAATATGAGTTAGATTGATAATAATAAGAGTAACAAGTATAGTAATTGTCGTTCTATCGATAATATAAGCATAATATGGCTAATAATATGAGTTAGATTGATAATAATAAGAGTAACAAGTATAGAAATTGTCGTGCAATCGATATTGTAAGCATAATATGGCTAATAATATGAGTTAGATTGATAATAATAAGAGTAATGAGTATAGTAATTGTCGTCCTATCGATCATATCCACATAATATGGCCAATAATATGAGTTAGATTGATGATAATAAGAGTAACAAGTATAGTAATTGTCGTTCTATCGATAATATAAGCATAATATGGCTAATAGTATGAGTTAGATTGATAATAGTAAGAGTAACAAGTGTAGTAATTGTCGTTCTATCGATCATATAAGCATAATATGGCCAATAATATGAGTTAGATTGAAATAATAACAGTAATAAGTATAGTAATTGTCGTTCTATCGATCATATAAGCATAATATGGCTAATAATATGAGTTAGCTTGATAATAGTAAGAGGAATAAGTATAGTAATTGTCATTCTATCGATCATATAAGCATAATATGGCTAATAATGTGAGTTAGATTGATAATAATGAGAGTAACAGGTTTAGAAATTGTCGTTCAATCGATCATATAAGCATAATATGGCTAATAATGTGAGTTAGATTGATAATAGCAAGAGTAATAAGAATAGTAATTGTCGTTCTATCGATCATATAAGCATAATATGGCGAATAATATGAGTTAGATTGAAATAATAACAGTAATAAGTATAGTAATTGTCGTTCTATCGGTCATATAAGCGTAATATGGCTAATAATATGAGTTAGATTGATAATAATAAGAGTAATGAGTATAGTAATTGTCGTCCTATCGATCATATAAGCATAATATGGCTAATAATATGAGTTCGATTGATAATAATGAGAGTAACAGGTTTAGAAATTGTCGTTCAATCGATAATATAAGCATAATATGGCAAATAATATGAGTTAGATTGATAATAATAAGAGTAACAAGTATAGTAATTGTCGTTCAATCGATCATATAAGCATAATATGGCGAATAATATGAGTTAGATTGATAATAATATGAGTAACAAGCATAGTATATGTCGTTCTATCGATAATATAAGCATAATATGGCTAATAATATAAGTTAGATTGGTAATAATAAGAGTAATAAGTTCAGTAATCTTCGTTCAATGGATCATATAAGCATAATATGGCTAATAATATGAGTTAGCTTGTTAATAGTAAGAGGAATAAGTATAGTAATTGTCATTCTATCGATCATATAAGCATAATATGGCTAATAATATGAGTTAGATTGATAATAATGAGAGTACCAGGTTTAGAAATTGTCGTTCAATCGATCATATAAGCATAATATGGCTAATAATATGAGATAGATTGATAATTATAAGAGTAACAAGTATAGTAATTGTCGTTCTATCGATAATTTAAGCATAATATGGCTAATAATATGAGTTAGATTGGTAATAATAAGAGTAATAAGTACAGTAATCCTCGTTCAATCGATCATATAAGCATAATATGGCCAATAATATGAGTTCGATTAGTAATAATAATAACAGTAATAAGTATAGTAATTGTCGTTCAATCGATCATATCAGCATTATATGGTTAATAATATGAGTTAGATTGATAATAATAACAGTAATATGTATAGTAATTGTCGTTCTATCGATCATATAAGCATAATATGGCTAATAATATGAGTTAGATTGATAATAATAAGAGTAATGAGTATAGTAATTGTCGTCCTATCGATCATATCCACATAATATGGCCAATAATATGAGTTAGATTGATAATAATAAGAGTAACAAGTATAGTAATTGTCGTTCTATCGATAATATAAGCATAATATGGCTAATAATATGAGTTAGATTGGTAATAATAAGAGTAATAAGTACAGTAATCTTCGTTCAATCGATCATATAAGCATAATATGGCTAATAATATGAGTTAGCTTGATAATAGTAAGAGGAATAAGTATAGTAATTGTCATTCTATCGATCATATAAGCATAATATGGCTAATAATGTGAGTTAGATTGATTATAATGAGAGTAACAGGTTTAGAAATTGTCGTTCAATCGATCATATAAGCATAATATGGCTAATAATATGAGTTAGATTGATAATAATAATAGTAACAAGTATAGAAATTGTCGTTCTATCGATAATATAAGCATAATATGGCCAATAATATGAGTTAGATTGAAATAATAACAGTAATAAGTATAGTAATTGTCGTTCTATCGATCATATAAGCATAATATGGCTAATAATATGAGTTAGATTGATAATAATAAGAGTAATGAGTATAGTAATTGTCGTTCTATCGATCATATCTGCATTATATGGTTAATAATATGAGTTAGATTGATAATAATAAGAGTAACAAGTATAGTAATTGTCGTTCTATCGATAATATAAGCATAATATGGCTAATAATATGAGTTAGATTGATAATAATGAGAGAATCAAGTATAGTAATCCTCGTTCAATCAATCATATAAGCATAATATGGCTAATAATATGAGTTAGATTGATAATAGCAAGAGTAATAAGTATAGTAATTGTCGTTCTATCGATCATATCTGCATAATATGGTTAATAATATGAGTTAGATTGATAATAATAAGAGTAATGAGTATAGTAATTGTCGTCCTATCGATCATATCCACATAATATGGCCAATTATATGAGTTAGATTGATAATAATAAGAGTAACAAGTATAGTAATTGTCGTTCTGTCGATAATATAAGCATAACATGGCTAATAGTATGAGTTAGATTGATAATAGTAAGAGTAACAAGTATAGTAATTGTCGTTCAATCGATCGTATAAGCATAATATGGCGAATAATATGAGTTAGATTGATAATAATATGAGTAACAAGCATAGTATATGTCGTTCTATCGATAATATAAGCATAATATGGCTAATAATATGAGTTAGATTGGTAATAATGAGAGTAATAAGTACAGTAATCTTCGTTCAATCGATCATATAAGCATAGTATGGCTAATAATATGAGTTAGCTTGATAATAGTAAGAGGAATAAGTATAGTAATTGTCATTCTATCGATCATATAAGCATAATATGGCTAATAATATGAGTTAGCTTGATAATAGTAAGAGGAATAAGTATAGTAATTGTCATTCTATCGATCATATAAGCATAATATGGCTAATAATGTGAGTTAGATTGATTATAATGAGAGTAACAGGTTTAGAAATTGTCGTTCAATCGATCATATAAGCATAATATGGCTAATAATATGAGTTAGATTGATAATAATAATAGTAACAAGTATAGAAATTGTCGTTATATCGATAATATAAGCATAATATGGCTAATAATATGAGTTAGATTGATAATAATAAGAGTAACAAGTATAGTAATTGTCGTTCAATCGATATTATAAGCATAATATGGCTAATAATATGAGTTAGATTGATAATAATAAGAGTAATAAGTATAGTAATTGTCATTCTATCGATCATATAAGCATAATATGGCTAATAATATGAGCTAGATTGATAATAATGAGAGTAACAGGTTTAGAAATTGTCGTTCAATCGATAATATAAGCATAATATGGCTAATAATATGAGTTAGATTGGTAATAATAAGAGTAATAAGTACAGTAATCTTCGTTCTATCGATCATATAAGCATAATATGGCTAATAATATGAGTTAGCTTGATAATCGTAAGAGGAATAAGTATAGTAATTGTCGTTCTATCGATCATATAAGCATAATATGGCTAATAATATGTGTTAGATTGATAATAATAAGAGTAATGAGTATAGTAATTGTCGTTCTATCGATAATATAAGCATAATATGGCCAATAATATGCGTTAGATTGAAATAATAACAGTAATAAGTATAGTAATTGTCGTTCTATCGATCATATAAGCATAATATGGCCAATAATATGAGTTAGATTGATAATAATAAGAGTAACAAGTATAGTAATTGTCGTTCTATCGATAATATAAGCATAATATGGCTAATAATATGAGTTAGATTGATAATAATAAGAGTAACAAGTATAGAAATTGTCGTGCAATCGATATTGTAAGCATAATATGGCTAATAATATGAGTTAGATTGATAATAATAAGAGTAATGAGTATAGTAATTGTCGTCCTATCGATCATATCCACATAATATGGCCAATAATATGAGTTAGATTGATGATAATAAGAGTAACAAGTATAGTAATTGTCGTTCTATCGATAATATAAGCATAATATGGCTAATAGTATGAGTTAGATTGATAATAGTAAGAGTAACAAGTGTAGTAATTGTCGTTCTATCGATCATATAAGCATAATATGGCCAATAATATGAGTTAGATTGAAATAATAACAGTAATAAGTATAGTAATTGTCGTTCTATCGATCATATAAGCATAATATGGCTAATAATATGAGTTAGCTTGATAATAGTAAGAGGAATAAGTATAGTAATTGTCATTCTATCGATCATATAAGCATAATATGGCTAATAATGTGAGTTAGATTGATAATAATGAGAGTAACAGGTTTAGAAATTGTCGTTCAATCGATCATATAAGCATAATATGGCTAATAATGTGAGTTAGATTGATAATAGCAAGAGTAATAAGAATAGTAATTGTCGTTCTATCGATCATATAAGCATAATATGGCGAATAATATGAGTTAGATTGAAATAATAACAGTAATAAGTATAGTAATTGTCGTTCTATCGGTCATATAAGCGTAATATGGCTAATAATATGAGTTAGATTGATAATAATAAGAGTAATGAGTATAGTAATTGTCGTCCTATCGATCATATAAGCATAATATGGCTAATAATATGAGTTCGATTGATAATAATGAGAGTAACAGGTTTAGAAATTGTCGTTCAATCGATAATATAAGCATAATATGGCAAATAATATGAGTTAGATTGATAATAATAAGAGTAACAAGTATAGTAATTGTCGTTCAATCGATCATATAAGCATAATATGGCGAATAATATGAGTTAGATTGATAATAATATGAGTAACAAGCATAGTATATGTCGTTCTATCGATAATATAACCATAATATGGCTAATAATATAAGTTAGATTGGTAATAATAAGAGTAATAAGTTCAGTAATCTTCGTTCAATGGATCATATAAGCATAATATGGCTAATAATATGAGTTAGCTTGTTAATAGTAAGAGGAATAAGTATAGTAATTGTCATTCTATCGATCATATAAGCATAATATGGCTAATAATATGAGTTAGATTGATAATAATGAGAGTACCAGGTTTAGAAATTGTCGTTCAATCGATCATATAAGCATAATATGGCTAATAATATGAGATAGATTGATAATTATAAGAGTAACAAGTATAGTAATTGTCGTTCTATCGATCATATATGCATAATATGGCCAATAATATGAGTTAGCTTGATAATAGTAAGAGGAATAAGTATAGTAATTGTCATTCTATCGATCATATAAGCATAATATGGCTAATAATGTGAGTTAGATTGATAATAATGAGAGTAATAATAAGAGTAATGATAATAATTCAATAATAATAAGTTTGTAAATAATACTTTTGTATTGTTTGTAAACAATAATAATTCAATAATAATAAGATTGATAATAATAAGAGTAATGAGTATAGTAATTGTCGTCCTATCGATCATATCCACATAATATGGCCAATAATATGAGTTAGATTGATAATAATATGAGTAACAAGCATAGTATATGTCGTTCTATCGATAATACAAGCATAATATGGCTAATAATATGAGTTAGCTTGATAATAGTAAGAGGAATTAGTATAGTAATTGTCATTCTATCGATCATATAAGCATAATATGGATAATAATATGAGTTAGATTGATAATAATAAGAGTAACAAGTATAGAAATTGTCGTGCAATCGATATTATAAGCATAATATGGCTAATAATATGAGTTAGATTGATAATAATAAGAGTAATGAGTATAGTAATTGTCGTCCTATCGATCATATCCACATAATATGGCCAATAATATGAGTTAGATTGATGATAATAAGAGTAACAAGTATAGTAATTGTCGGTCTATCGATAATATAAGCATAATATGGCTAATAGAATGAGTTAGATTGATAATAGTAAAAGTAAAAAGTATAGTAATTGTCGTTCAATCGATCATATAAGCATAATATGGCGAATAATATGAGTTAGATTGATAATAATATGAGTAACAAGCATAGTATATGTCGTTCTATCGATAATATAAGCATAATATGGCTAATAATATGAGTTAGATTGGTAATAATAAGAGTAATGAGTATAGTAATTGTCGTTCTATCGATCATATCTGCATTATATGGTTAATAATATGAGTTAGATTGATAATAATAAGAGTAATGAGTACAGTAATTGTCGTCCTATCGATCATATCCACATAATATGGCCAATAATATGAGTTAGATTGATAATAATAAGGGTAATAAGTATAGTAATTGTCGTTCTATCGATCACATAAGCATAATATGGCTAATAATATGAGTTAGATTGATAATAATAATAGTAACAAGTATAGAAATTGTCGTTCTATCGATAATATAATAAGAGTAATAAGTCGTTCTATCGATAATATAATAAGGGTAATAATAAGAGTAATAAGTTCAGTAATCTTCGTTCAATGGATCATATAAGCATAATATGGCTAATAATATGAGTTAGCTTGTTAATAGTAAGAGGAATAAGTATAGTAATTGTCATTCTATCGATCATATAAGCATAATATGGCTAATAATATGAGTTAGATTGATAATAATGAGAGTACCAGGTTTAGAAATTGTCGTTCAATCGATCATATAAGCATAATATGGCTAATAATATGAGATAGATTGATAATTATAAGAGTAGCAAGTATAGTAATTGTCGTTCTATCGATCATATATGCATAATATGGCCAATGATATGAGTTAGAATGAAATAATAACAGTAATAAGTATAGTAATTGTCGTTCTATCGATCATATAAGCATAATATGGCTAATAATATGAGTTAGCTTGATAATAGTAAGAGGAATAAGTATAGTAATTGTCATTCTATCGATCATATAAGCATAATATGGCTAATAATGTGAGTTAGATTGATAATAATGAGAGTAACAGGTTTAGAAATTGTCGTTCAATCGATCATATAAGCATAATATGGCTAATAATATGAGTTAGACTGATAATAGCAAGAGTAATAAGAATAGTAATTGTCGTTCTATCGATCATATCTGCATAATATGGCGAATAATATGAGTTAGATTGATAATAATATGAGTAACAAGCATAGTATATGTCGTTCTATCGATAATACAAGCATAATATGGCTAATAATATGAGTTAGATTGGTAATAATAAGAGTAATAAGTACAGTAATCTTCGTTCAATCGATCATATAAGCATAATATGGCTAATAATATGAGTTAGCTTGATAATAGTAAGAGGAATAAGTATAGTAATTGTCATTCTATCGATCATATAAGCATAATATGGCTAATAATATGAGTTAGATTGATAATAATGAGAGTACCAGGTTTAGAAATTGTCGTTCAATCGATCATATAAGCATAATATGGCTAATAATATGAGTTAGATTGATAATTATAAGAGTAACAAGTATAGTAATTGTCGTTCTATCGATAATTTAAGCATAATATGGCTAATAATATGAGTTAGATTGGTAATAATAAGAGTAATAAGTACAGTAATCCTCGTTCAATCGATCATATAAGCATAATATGGCCAATAATATGAGTTCGATTAGTAATAATAATAACAGTAATAAGTATAGTAATTGTCGTTCAATCGATCATATCAGCATTATATGGTTAATAATATGAGTTAGATTGATAATAATAACAGTAATATGTATAGTAATTGTCGTTCTATCGATCATATAAGCATAATATGGCTAATAATATGAGTTAGATTGATAATAATAAGAGTAATGAGTATAGTAATTGTCGTCCTATCGATCATATCCACATAATATGGCCAATAATATGAGTTAGATTGATAATAATAAGAGTAACAAGTATAGTAATTGTCGTTCTATCGATAATATAAGCATAATATGGCTAATAATATGAGTTAGATTGGTAATAATAAGAGTAATAAGTACAGTAATCTTCGTTCAATCGATCATATAAGCATAATATGGCTAATAATATGAGTTAGCTTGATAATAGTAAGAGGAATTAGTATAGTAATTGTCATTCTATCGATCATATAAGCATAATATGGCTAATAATGTGAGTTAGATTGATTACAATGAGAGTAACAGGTTTAGAAATTGTCGTTCAATCGATCATATAAGCATTATATGGTTAATAATATGAGTTAGATTGATAATAATAAGAGTAACAAGTATAGTAATTGTCGTTCTATCGATAATATAAGCATAATATGGCTAATAATATGAGTTAGATTGATAATAATAAGAGTAACAAGTATAGTAATTGTCGTTCAATCGATATTATAAGCATAATATGGCTCATAATATGAGTTAGATTGATAATAATAAGAGTAATAAGTATAGTAATTGTCGTTCTATCGATCAAATAAGCATAATATGGCTAATAATATGAGTTAGATTGATAATAATGAGAGAGTCAAGTATAGTAATCCTCGTTCAATCAATCATATAAGCATAATATGGCTAATAATATGAGTTAGATTGATAATAGCAAGAGTAATAAGTATAGTAATTGTCGTTCTATCGATCATATCTGCATAATATGGTTAATAATATGAGTTAGATTGATAATAATAAGAGTAATGAGTATAGTAATTGTCGTCCTATCGATCATATCCACATAATATGGCCAATAATATGAGTTAGATTGATAATAATAAGAGTAACAAGTATAGTAATTGTCGTTCTATCGATAATATAAGCATAACATGGCTAATAGTATGAGTTAGATTGATAATAGTAGGAGTAACAAGTATAGTAATTGTCGTTCAATCGATCGTATAAGCATAATATGGCTAATAATATGAGTTAGCTTGATAATAGTAAGAGGAATAAGTATAGTAATTGTCATTCTATCGATCATATAAGCATAATATGGCTAATAATGTGAGTTAGATTGATAATAATGAGAGTAACAGGTTTAGAAATTGTCGTTCAATCGATCATATAAGCATAATATGGCCAATAATATGAGTTAGATTGATAATAATAAGAGTAACAAGTATAGTAATTGTCGTTCTATCGATAATATAAGCATAATATGGCTAATAATATGAGTTAGATTGATAATAATAAGAGTAACAAGTATAGTAATTGTCGTTCTATCTATAATTTTAGCATAATATGGCTAATAATATGAGTTAGATTGGTAATAATGAGAGTAACAAGTATAGAAATTGTCGTTCAATCGATCATATAAGCATAATATGGCTAATAATATGAGTTAGCTTGATAATAGTAAGAGGAATAAGTATAGTAATTGTCATTCTATCGATCATATAAGCATAATATGGCTAATAATGTGAGTTAGATTGATAATAATGAGAGTAACAGGTTTAGAAATTGTCGTTCAATCGATCATATAAGCATAATATGGCCAATAATATGAGTTAGATTGATAATAATAAGAGTAACAAGTATAGTAATTGTCGTTCAATCGATCATATAAGCATAATATGGCGAATAATATGAGTTAGATTGATAATAATATGAGTAACAAGCATAGTATATGTCGTTCTATCGATAATATAAGCATAATATGGCTAATAATATAAGTTAGATTGGTAATAATAAGAGTAATAAGTTCAGTAATCTTCGTTCTATCGATCATATAAGCATAATATGGCTAATAATATGAGTTAGCTTGATAATAGTAAGAGGAATAAGTATAGTAATTGTCATTCTATCGATCATATAAGCATAATATGGCTAATAATGTGAGTTAGATTGATAATAATGAGAGTAACAGGTTTAGAAATTGTCGTTCAATCGATCATATAAGCATAATATGGCTAATAATATGAGTTAGACTGATAATAGCAAGAGTAATAAGAATAGTAATTGTCGTTCTATCGATCATATCTGCATAATATGGCGAATAATATGAGTTAGATTGATAATAATATGAGTAACAAGCATAGTATATGTCGTTCTATCGATAATACAAGCATAATATGGCTAATAATATGAGTTAGATTGGTAATAATAAGAGTAATAAGTACAGTAATCTTCGTTCAATCGATCATATAAGCATAATATGGCTAATAATATGAGTTAGCTTGATAATAGTAAGAGGAATAGGTATAGTAATTGTCGTTCTATCGATAATTTAAGCATAATATGGCTAATAATATGAGTTAGATTGGTAATAATAAGAGTAATAAGTACAGTAATCCTCGTTCAATCGATCATATAAGCATAATATGGCCAATAATATGAGTTCGATTAGTAATAATAATAACAGTAATAAGTATAGTAATTGTCGTTCAATCGATCATATCAGCATTATATGGTTAATAATATGAGTTAGATTGATAATAATAACAGTAATATGTATAGTAATTGTCGTTCTATCGATCATATAAGCATAATATGGCTAATAATATGAGTTAGATTGATAATAATAAGAGTAATGAGTATAGTAATTGTCGTCCTATCGATCATATCCACATAATATGGCCAATAATATGAGTTAGATTGATAATAATAAGAGTAACAAGTATAGTAATTGTCGTTCTATCGATAATATAAGCATAATATGGCTAATAATATGAGTTAGATTGGTAATAATAAGAGTAATAAGTACAGTAATCTTCGTTCAATCGATCATATAAGCATAATATGGCTAATAATATGAGTTAGCTTGATAATAGTAAGAGGAATTAGTATAGTAATTGTCATTCTATCGATCATATAAGCATAATATGGCTAATAATGTGAGTTAGATTGATTACAATGAGAGTAACAGGTTTAGAAATTGTCGTTCAATCGATCATATAAGCATAATATGGCTAATAATATGAGTTAGATTGATAATAATAATAGTAACAAGTATAGAAATTGTCGTTCTATCGATAATATAAGCATAATATGGCCAATAATATGAGTTAGATTGAAATAATAACAGTAATAAGTATAGTAATTGTCGTTCTATCGATCATATAAGCATAATATGGCTAATAATATGAGTTAGCTTGATAATAGTAAGAGGAATAAGTATAGTAATTGTCATTCTATCGATCATATAAGCATAATATGGCTAATAATGTGAGTTAGATTGATAATAATGAGAGTAACAGGTTTAGAAATTGTCGTTCAATCGATCATATAAGCATAATATGGCTAATAATATGAGTTAGACTGATAATAGCAAGAGTAATAAGAATAGTAATTGTCGTTCTATCGATCATATCTGCATAATATGGCGAATAATATGAGTTAGATTGATAATAATATGAGTAACAAGCATAGTATATGTCGTTCTATCGATAATACAAGCATAATATGGCTAATAATATGAGTTAGATTGGTAATAATAAGAGTAATAAGTACAGTAATCTTCGTTCAATCGATCATATAAGCATAATATGGCTAATAATATGAGTTAGCTTGATAATAGTAAGAGGAATAAGTATAGTAATTGTCATTCTATCGATCATATAAGCATAATATGGCTAATAATATGAGTTAGATTGATAATAATGAGAGTACCAGGTTTAGAAATTGTCGTTCAATCGATCATATAAGCATAATATGGCTAATAATATGAGTTAGATTGATAATTATAAGAGTAACAAGTATAGTAATTGTCGTTCTATCGATAATTTAAGCATAATATGGCTAATAATATGAGTTAGATTGGTAATAATAAGAGTAATAAGTACAGTAATCCTCGTTCAATCGATCATATAAGCATAATATGGCCAATAATATGAGTTCGATTAGTAATAATAATAACAGTAATAAGTATAGTAATTGTCGTTCAATCGATCATATCAGCATTATATGGTTAATAATATGAGTTAGATTGATAATAATAACAGTAATATGTATAGTAATTGTCGTTCTATCGATCATATAAGCATAATATGGCTAATAATATGAGTTAGATTGATAATAATAAGAGTAATGAGTATAGTAATTGTCGTCCTATCGATCATATCCACATAATATGGCCAATAATATGAGTTAGATTGATAATAATAAGAGTAACAAGTATAGTAATTGTCGTTCTATCGATAATATAAGCATAATATGGCTAATAATATGAGTTAGATTGGTAATAATAAGAGTAATAAGTACAGTAATCTTCGTTCAATCGATCATATAAGCATAATATGGCTAATAATATGAGTTAGCTTGATAATAGTAAGAGGAATTAGTATAGTAATTGTCATTCTATCGATCATATAAGCATAATATGGCTAATAATGTGAGTTAGATTGATTACAATGAGAGTAACAGGTTTAGAAATTGTCGTTCAATCGATCATATAAGCATTATATGGTTAATAATATGAGTTAGATTGATAATAATAAGAGTAACAAGTATAGTAATTGTCGTTCTATCGATAATATAAGCATAATATGGCTAATAATATGAGTTAGATTGATAATAATAAGAGTAACAAGTATAGTAATTGTCGTTCAATCGATATTATAAGCATAATATGGCTCATAATATGAGTTAGATTGATAATAATAAGAGTAATAAGTATAGTAATTGTCGTTCTATCGATCAAATAAGCATAATATGGCTAATAATATGAGTTAGATTGATAATAATGAGAGAATCAAGTATAGTAATCCTCGTTCAATCAATCATATAAGCATAATATGGCTAATAATATGAGTTAGATTGATAATAGCAAGAGTAATAAGTATAGTAATTGTCGTTCTATCGATCATATCTGCATAATATGGTTAATAATATGAGTTAGATTGATAATAATAAGAGTAATGAGTATAGTAATTGTCGTCCTATCGATCATATCCACATAATATGGCCAATAATATGAGTTAGATTGATAATAATAAGAGTAACAAGTATAGTAATTGTCGTTCTATCGATAATATAAGCATAACATGGCTAATAGTATGAGTTAGATTGATAATAGTAGGAGTAACAAGTATAGTAATTGTCGTTCAATCGATCGTATAAGCATAATATGGCGAATAATATGAGTTAGATTGATAATAATATGAGTAACAAGCATAGTATATGTCGTTCTATCGATAGTATAAGCATAATATGGCTAATAATATGAGTTAGATTGGTAATAATAAGAGTAATAAGTACAGTAATCTTCGTTCAATCGATCATATAAGCATAATATGGCTAATAATATGAGTTAGCTTGATAATAGTAAGAGGAATAAGTATAGTAATTGTCATTCTATCGATCATATAAGCATAATATGGCTAATAATATGAGTTAGCTTGATAATAGTAAGAGGAATAAGTATAGTAATTGTCATTCTATCGATCATATAAGCATAATATGGCTAATAATGTGAGTTAGATTGATTATAATGAGAGTAACAGGTTTAGCAATTGTCGTTCAATCGATCATATAAGCATAATATGGCTAATAATATGAGTTAGATTGATAATAATAAGAGTAACAAGTATAGTAATTGTCGTTCTATCTATAATTTTAGCATAATATGGCTAATAATATGAGTTAGATTGGTAATAATGAGAGTAACAAGTATAGAAATTGTCGTTCAATCGATCATATAAGCATAATATGGCTAATAATATGAGTTAGCTTGATAATAGTAAGAGGAATAAGTATAGTAATTGTCATTCTATCGATCATATAAGCATAATATGGCTAATAATGTGAGTTAGATTGATAATAATGAGAGTAACAGGTTTAGAAATTGTCGTTCAATCGATCATATAAGCATAATATGGCCAATAATATGAGTTAGATTGATAATAATAAGAGTAACAAGTATAGTAATTGTCGTTCTATCGATAATATAAGCATAATATGGCTAATAATATGAGTTAGATTGATAATAATAAGAGTAACAAGTATAGTAATTGTCGTTCAATCGATATTATAAGCATAATATGGCTCATAATATGAGTTAGATTGATAATAATAAGAGTAATAAGTATAGTAATTGTCGTTCTATCGATCAAATAAGCATAATATGGCTAATAATATGAGTTAGATTGATAATAATGAGAGAATCAAGTATAGTAATCCTCGTTCAATCAATCATATAAGCATAATATGGCTAATAATATGAGTTAGATTGATAATAGCAAGAGTAATAAGTATAGTAATTGTCGTTCTATCGATCATATCTGCATAATATGGTTAATAATATGAGTTAGATTGATAATAATAAGAGTAATGAGTATAGTAATTGTCGTCCTATCGATCATATCCACATAATATGGCCAATAATATGAGTTAGATTGATAATAATAAGAGTAACAAGTATAGTAATTGTCGTTCTATCGATAATATAAGCATAACATGGCTAATAGTATGAGTTAGATTGATAATAGTAAGAGTAACAAGTATAGTAATTGTCGTTCAATCGATCGTATAAGCATAATATGGCGAATAATATGAGTTAGATTGATAATAATATGAGTAACAAGCATAGTATATGTCGTTCTATCGATAGTATAAGCATAATATGGCTAATAATATGAGTTAGATTGGTAATAATAAGAGTAATAAGTACAGTAATCTTCGTTCAATCGATCATATAAGCATAATATGGCTAATAATATGAGTTAGCTTGATAATAGTAAGAGGAATAAGTATAGTAATTGTCATTCTATCGATCATATAAGCATAATATGGCTAATAATATGAGTTAGCTTGATAATAGTAAGAGGAATAAGTATAGTAATTGTCATTCTATCGATCATATAAGCATAATATGGCTAATAATGTGAGTTAGATTGATTATAATGAGAGTAACAGGTTTAGCAATTGTCGTTCAATCGATCATATAAGCATAATATGGCTAATAATATGAGTTAGATTGATAATAATAAGAGTAACAAGTATAGTAATTGTCGTTCTATCTATAATTTTAGCATAATATGGCTAATAATATGAGTTAGATTGGTAATAATGAGAGTAACAAGTATAGAAATTGTCGTTCAATCGATCATATAAGCATAATATGGCTAATAATATGAGTTAGCTTGATAATAGTAAGAGGAATAAGTATAGTAATTGTCATTCTATCGATCATATAAGCATAATATGGCTAATAATGTGAGTTAGATTGATAATAATGAGAGTAACAGGTTTAGAAATTGTCGTTCAATCGATCATATAAGCATAATATGGCCAATAATATGAGTTAGATTGATAATAATAAGAGTAACAAGTATAGTAATTGTCGTTCAATCGATCATATAAGCATAATATGGCGAATAATATGAGTTAGATTGATAATAATATGAGTAACAAGCATAGTATATGTCGTTCTATCGATAATATAAGCATAATATGGCTAATAATATAAGTTAGATTGGTAATAATAAGAGTAATAAGTTCAGTAATCTTCGTTCTATCGATCATATAAGCATAATATGGCTAATAATATGAGTTAGCTTGATAATAGTAAGAGGAATAAGTATAGTAATTGTCATTCTATCGATCATATAAGCATAATATGGCTAATAATGTGAGTTAGATTGATAATAATGAGAGTAACAGGTTTAGAAATTGTCGTTCAATCGATCATATAAGCATAATATGGCTAATAATATGAGTTAGACTGATAATAGCAAGAGTAATAAGAATAGTAATTGTCGTTCTATCGATCATATCTGCATAATATGGCGAATAATATGAGTTAGATTGATAATAATATGAGTAACAAGCATAGTATATGTCGTTCTATCGATAATACAAGCATAATATGGCTAATAATATGAGTTAGATTGGTAATAATAAGAGTAATAAGTACAGTAATCTTCGTTCAATCGATCATATAAGCATAATATGGCTAATAATATGAGTTAGCTTGATAATAGTAAGAGGAATAAGTATAGTAATTGTCGTTCTATCGATAATTTAAGCATAATATGGCTAATAATATGAGTTAGATTGGTAATAATAAGAGTAATAAGTACAGTAATCCTCGTTCAATCGATCATATAAGCATAATATGGCCAATAATATGAGTTCGATTAGTAATAATAATAACAGTAATAAGTATAGTAATTGTCGTTCAATCGATCATATCAGCATTATATGGTTAATAATATGAGTTAGATTGATAATAATAACAGTAATATGTATAGTAATTGTCGTTCTATCGATCATATAAGCATAATATGGCTAATAATATGAGTTAGATTGATAATAATAAGAGTAATGAGTATAGTAATTGTCGTCCTATCGATCATATCCACATAATATGGCCAATAATATGAGTTAGATTGATAATAATAAGAGTAACAAGTATAGTAATTGTCGTTCTATCGATAATATAAGCATAATATGGCTAATAATATGAGTTAGATTGGTAATAATAAGAGTAATAAGTACAGTAATCTTCGTTCAATCGATCATATAAGCATAATATGGCTAATAATATGAGTTAGCTTGATAATAGTAAGAGGAATTAGTATAGTAATTGTCATTCTATCGATCATATAAGCATAATATGGCTAATAATGTGAGTTAGATTGATTACAATGAGAGTAACAGGTTTAGAAATTGTCGTTCAATCGATCATATAAGCATAATATGGCTAATAATATGAGTTAGATTGATAATAATAATAGTAACAAGTATAGAAATTGTCGTTCTATCGATAATATAAGCATAATATGGCCAATAATATGAGTTAGATTGAAATAATAACAGTAATAAGTATAGTAATTGTCGTTCTATCGATCATATAAGCATAATATGGCTAATAATATGAGTTAGATTGATAATAATAAGAGTAATGAGTATAGTAATTGTCGTTCTATCGATCATATCTGCATTATATGGTTAATAATATGAGTTAGATTGATAATAATAAGAGTAACAAGTATAGTAATTGTCGTTCTATCGATAATATAAGCATAATATGGCTAATAATATGAGTTAGATTGATAATAATAAGAGTAACAAGTATAGTAATTGTCGTTCAATCGATATTATAAGCATAATATGGCTCATAATATGAGTTAGATTGATAATAATAAGAGTAATAAGTATAGTAATTGTCGTTCTATCGATCAAATAAGCATAATATGGCTAATAATATGAGTTAGATTGATAATAATGAGAGAATCAAGTATAGTAATCCTCGTTCAATCAATCATATAAGCATAATATGGCTAATAATATGAGTTAGATTGATAATAGCAAGAGTAATAAGTATAGTAATTGTCGTTCTATCGATCATATCTGCATAATATGGTTAATAATATGAGTTAGATTGATAATAATAAGAGTAATGAGTATAGTAATTGTCGTCCTATCGATCATATCCACATAATATGGCCAATAATATGAGTTAGATTGATAATAATAAGAGTAACAAGTATAGTAATTGTCGTTCTATCGATAATATAAGCATAACATGGCTAATAGTATGAGTTAGATTGATAATAGTAAGAGTAACAAGTATAGTAATTGTCGTTCAATCGATCGTATAAGCATAATATGGCGAATAATATGAGTTAGATTGATAATAATATGAGTAACAAGCATAGTATATGTCGTTCTATCGATAGTATAAGCATAATATGGCTAATAATATGAGTTAGATTGGTAATAATAAGAGTAATAAGTACAGTAATCTTCGTTCAATCGATCATATAAGCATAATATGGCTAATAATATGAGTTAGCTTGATAATAGTAAGAGGAATAAGTATAGTAATTGTCATTCTATCGATCATATAAGCATAATATGGCTAATAATATGAGTTAGCTTGATAATAGTAAGAGGAATAAGTATAGTAATTGTCATTCTATCGATCATATAAGCATAATATGGCTAATAATGTGAGTTAGATTGATTATAATGAGAGTAACAGGTTTAGCAATTGTCGTTCAATCGATCATATAAGCATAATATGGCTAATAATATGAGTTAGATTGATAATAATAAGAGTAACAAGTATAGTAATTGTCGTTCTATCTATAATTTTAGCATAATATGGCTAATAATATGAGTTAGATTGGTAATAATGAGAGTAACAAGTATAGAAATTGTCGTTCAATCGATCATATAAGCATAATATGGCTAATAATATGAGTTAGCTTGATAATAGTAAGAGGAATAAGTATAGTAATTGTCATTCTATCGATCATATAAGCATAATATGGCTAATAATGTGAGTTAGATTGATAATAATGAGAGTAACAGGTTTAGAAATTGTCGTTCAATCGATCATATAAGCATAATATGGCCAATAATATGAGTTAGATTGATAATAATAAGAGTAACAAGTATAGTAATTGTCGTTCAATCGATCATATAAGCATAATATGGCGAATAATATGAGTTAGATTGATAATAATATGAGTAACAAGCATAGTATATGTCGTTCTATCGATAATATAAGCATAATATGGCTAATAATATAAGTTAGATTGGTAATAATAAGAGTAATAAGTTCAGTAATCTTCGTTCTATCGATCATATAAGCATAATATGGCTAATAATATGAGTTAGCTTGATAATAGTAAGAGGAATAAGTATAGTAATTGTCATTCTATCGATCATATAAGCATAATATGGCTAATAATGTGAGTTAGATTGATAATAATGAGAGTAACAGGTTTAGAAATTGTCGTTCAATCGATCATATAAGCATAATATGGCTAATAATATGAGTTAGACTGATAATAGCAAGAGTAATAAGAATAGTAATTGTCGTTCTATCGATCATATCTGCATAATATGGCGAATAATATGAGTTAGATTGATAATAATATGAGTAACAAGCATAGTATATGTCGTTCTATCGATAATACAAGCATAATATGGCTAATAATATGAGTTAGATTGGTAATAATAAGAGTAATAAGTACAGTAATCTTCGTTCAATCGATCATATAAGCATAATATGGCTAATAATATGAGTTAGCTTGATAATAGTAAGAGGAATAAGTATAGTAATTGTCGTTCTATCGATAATTTAAGCATAATATGGCTAATAATATGAGTTAGATTGGTAATAATAAGAGTAATAAGTACAGTAATCCTCGTTCAATCGATCATATAAGCATAATATGGCCAATAATATGAGTTCGATTAGTAATAATAATAACAGTAATAAGTATAGTAATTGTCGTTCAATCGATCATATCAGCATTATATGGTTAATAATATGAGTTAGATTGATAATAATAACAGTAATATGTATAGTAATTGTCGTTCTATCGATCATATAAGCATAATATGGCTAATAATATGAGTTAGATTGATAATAATAAGAGTAATGAGTATAGTAATTGTCGTCCTATCGATCATATCCACATAATATGGCCAATAATATGAGTTAGATTGATAATAATAAGAGTAACAAGTATAGTAATTGTCGTTCTATCGATAATATAAGCATAATATGGCTAATAATATGAGTTAGATTGGTAATAATAAGAGTAATAAGTACAGTAATCTTCGTTCAATCGATCATATAAGCATAATATGGCTAATAATATGAGTTAGCTTGATAATAGTAAGAGGAATTAGTATAGTAATTGTCATTCTATCGATCATATAAGCATAATATGGCTAATAATGTGAGTTAGATTGATTACAATGAGAGTAACAGGTTTAGAAATTGTCGTTCAATCGATCATATAAGCATAATATGGCTAATAATATGAGTTAGATTGATAATAATAATAGTAACAAGTATAGAAATTGTCGTTCTATCGATAATATAAGCATAATATGGCCAATAATATGAGTTAGATTGAAATAATAACAGTAATAAGTATAGTAATTGTCGTTCTATCGATCATATAAGCATAATATGGCTAATAATATGAGTTAGATTGATAATAATAAGAGTAATGAGTATAGTAATTGTCGTTCTATCGATCATATCTGCATTATATGGTTAATAATATGAGTTAGATTGATAATAATAAGAGTAACAAGTATAGTAATTGTCGTTCTATCGATAATATAAGCATAATATGGCTAATAATATGAGTTAGATTGATAATAATAAGAGTAACAAGTATAGTAATTGTCGTTCAATCGATATTATAAGCATAATATGGCTCATAATATGAGTTAGATTGATAATAATAAGAGTAATAAGTATAGTAATTGTCGTTCTATCGATCAAATAAGCATAATATGGCTAATAATATGAGTTAGATTGATAATAATGAGAGAATCAAGTATAGTAATCCTCGTTCAATCAATCATATAAGCATAATATGGCTAATAATATGAGTTAGATTGATAATAATAAGAGTAACAAGTATAGTAGTTGTCGTTCTATCGATAATTTAAGCATAATATGGCTAATAATATGAGTTAGATTGGTAATAATAAGAGTAATAAGTACAGTAATCCTCGTTCAATCGATCATATAAGCATAATATGGCTAATAATATGAGTTAGATTGATAATAGCAAGAGTAATAAGTATAGTAATTGTCGTTCTATCGATCATATCTGCATAATATGGTTAATAATATGAGTTAGATTGATAATAATAAGAGTAATGAGTATAGTAATTGTCGTCCTATCGATCATATCCACATAATATGGCCAATAATATGAGTTAGATTGATGATAATAAGAGTAACAAGTATAGTAATTGTCGTTCTATCGATAATATAAGCATAATATGGCTAATAGTATGAGTTAGATTGATAATAGTAAGAGTAACAAGTGTAGTAATTGTCGTTCTATCGATCATATAAGCATAATATGGCCAATAATATGAGTTAGATTGAAATAGTAACAGTAATAAGTATAGTAATTGTCGTTCTATCGATCATATAAGCATAATATGGCTAATAATATGAGTTAGCTTGATAATAGTAAGAGGAATAAGTATAGTAATTGTCATTCTATCGATCATATAAGCATAATATGGCTAATAATGTGAGTTAGATTGATAATAATGAGAGTAACAGGTTTAGAAATTGTCGTTCAATCGATCATATAAGCATAATATGGCTAATAATGTGAGTTAGATTGACAATAATAAGAGTAACAAGTGTAGTAATTGTCGTTCTATCGATCATATAAGCATAATATGGCCAATAATATGAGTTAGATTGAAATAATAACAGTAATAAGTATGGTAATTGTCGTTCTATCGGTCATATAAGCGTAATACGGCTAATAATATGAGTTAGATTGATAATAATAAGAGTAATGAGTATAGTAATTGTCGTCCTATCGATCATATAAGCATAATATGGCTAATAATATGAGTTCGATTGATAATACTGAGAGTAACAGGTTTAGAAATTGTCGTTCAATCGATCATATAAGCATAATATGGCTAATAATGTGAGTTAGATTGATAATAATAAGAGTAACAAGTATAGTAATTGTCGTTCAATCGATCATATAAGCATAATATGGCGAATAATATGAGTTAGATTGATAATAATAAGAGTAATGAGTATAGTAATTGTCGTCCTATCGATCATATCCACATAATATGGCCAATAATATGAGTTAGATTGATAATAATAAGAGTAACAAGTATAGTAATTGTCGTTCTATCGATAATATAAGCATAATATGGCTAATAATATGAGTTAGATTGGTAATAATAAGAGTAATAAGTACAGTAATCTTCGTTCAATCGATCATATAAGCATAATATGGCTAATAATATGAGTTAGCTTGATAATAGTAAGAGGAATTAGTATAGTAATTGTCATTCTATCGATCATATAAGCATAATATGGCTAATAATGTGAGTTAGATTGATTACAATGAGAGTAACAGGTTTAGAAATTGTCGTTCAATCGATCATATAAGCATTATATGGTTAATAATATGAGTTAGATTGATAATAATAAGAGTAACAAGTATAGTAATTGTCGTTCTATCGATAATATAAGCATAATATGGCTAATAATATGAGTTAGATTGATAATAATAAGAGTAACAAGTATAGTAATTGTCGTTCAATCGATATTATAAGCATAATATGGCTCATAATATGAGTTAGATTGATAATAATAAGAGTAATAAGTATAGTAATTGTCGTTCTATCGATCAAATAAGCATAATATGGCTAATAATATGAGTTAGATTGATAATAATGAGAGAATCAAGTATAGTAATCCTCGTTCAATCAATCATATAAGCATAATATGGCTAATAATATGAGTTAGATTGATAATAGCAAGAGTAATAAGTATAGTAATTGTCGTTCTATCGATCATATCTGCATAATATGGTTAATAATATGAGTTAGATTGATAATAATAAGAGTAATGAGTATAGTAATTGTCGTCCTATCGATCATATCCACATAATATGGCCAATAATATGAGTTAGATTGATAATAATAAGAGTAACAAGTATAGTAATTGTCGTTCTATCGATAATATAAGCATAACATGGCTAATAGTATGAGTTAGATTGATAATAGTAAGAGTAACAAGTATAGTAATTGTCGTTCAATCGATCGTATAAGCATAATATGGCGAATAATATGAGTTAGATTGATAATAATATGAGTAACAAGCATAGTATATGTCGTTCTATCGATAGTATAAGCATAATATGGCTAATAATATGAGTTAGATTGGTAATAATAAGAGTAATAAGTACAGTAATCTTCGTTCAATCGATCATATAAGCATAATATGGCTAATAATATGAGTTAGCTTGATAATAGTAAGAGGAATAAGTATAGTAATTGTCATTCTATCGATCATATAAGCATAATATGGCTAATAATATGAGTTAGCTTGATAATAGTAAGAGGAATAAGTATAGTAATTGTCATTCTATCGATCATATAAGCATAATATGGCTAATAATGTGAGTTAGATTGATTATAATGAGAGTAACAGGTTTAGCAATTGTCGTTCAATCGATCATATAAGCATAATATGGCTAATAATATGAGTTAGATTGATAATAATAAGAGTAACAAGTATAGTAATTGTCGTTCTATCTATAATTTTAGCATAATATGGCTAATAATATGAGTTAGATTGGTAATAATGAGAGTAACAAGTATAGAAATTGTCGTTCAATCGATCATATAAGCATAATATGGCTAATAATATGAGTTAGCTTGATAATAGTAAGAGGAATAAGTATAGTAATTGTCATTCTATCGATCATATAAGCATAATATGGCTAATAATGTGAGTTAGATTGATAATAATGAGAGTAACAGGTTTAGAAATTGTCGTTCAATCGATCATATAAGCATAATATGGCCAATAATATGAGTTAGATTGATAATAATAAGAGTAACAAGTATAGTAATTGTCGTTCTATCGATAATATAAGCATAATATGGCTAATAATATGAGTTAGATTGATAATAATAAGAGTAACAAGTATAGTAATTGTCGTTCAATCGATATTATAAGCATAATATGGCTCATAATATGAGTTAGATTGATGATAATAAGAGTAATAAGTATAGTAATTGTCGTTCTATCGATCAAATAAGCATAATATGGCTAATAATATGAGTTAGATTGATAATAATGAGAGAATCAAGTATAGTAATCCTCGTTCAATCAATCATATAAGCATAATATGGCTAATAATATGAGTTAGATTGATAATAGCAAGAGTAATAAGTATAGTAATTGTCGTTCTATCGATCATATCTGCATAATATGGTTAATAATATGAGTTAGATTGATAATAATAAGAGTAATGAGTATAGTAATTGTCGTCCTATCGATCATATCCACATAATATGGCCAATAATATGAGTTAGATTGATAATAATAAGAGTAACAAGTATAGTAATTGTCGTTCTATCGATAATATAAGCATAACATGGCTAATAGTATGAGTTAGATTGATAATAGTAAGAGTAACAAGTATAGTAATTGTCGTTCAATCGATCGTATAAGCATAATATGGCGAATAATATGAGTTAGATTGATAATAATATGAGTAACAAGCATAGTATATGTCGTTCTATCGATAGTATAAGCATAATATGGCTAATAATATGAGTTAGATTGGTAATAATAAGAGTAATAAGTACAGTAATCTTCGTTCAATCGATCATATAAGCATAATATGGCTAATAATATGAGTTAGCTTGATAATAGTAAGAGGAATAAGTATAGTAATTGTCATTCTATCGATCATATAAGCATAATATGGCTAATAATATGAGTTAGCTTGATAATAGTAAGAGGAATAAGTATAGCAATTGTCATTCTATCGATCATATAAGCATAATATGGCTAATAATGTGAGTTAGATTGATTATAATGAGAGTAACAGGTTTAGCAATTGTCGTTCAATCGATCATATAAGCATAATATGGCTAATAATATGAGTTAGATTGATAATAATAAGAGTAACAAGTATAGTAATTGTCGTTCTATCTATAATTTTAGCATAATATGGCTAATAATATGAGTTAGATTGGTAATAATGAGAGTAACAAGTATAGAAATTGTCGTTCAATCGATCATATAAGCATAATATGGCTAATAATATGAGTTAGCTTGATAATAGTAAGAGGAATAAGTATAGTAATTGCCATTCTATCGATCATATAAGCATAATATGGCTAATAATGTGAGTTAGATTGATAATAATGAGAGTAACAGGTTTAGAAATTGTCGTTCAATCGATCATATAAGCATAATATGGCCAATAATATGAGTTAGATTGATAATAATAAGAGTAACAAGTATAGTAATTGTCGTTCAATCGATCATATAAGCATAATATGGCGAATAATATGAGTTAGATTGATAATAATATGAGTAACAAGCATAGTATATGTCGTTCTATCGATAATATAAGCATAATATGGCTAATAATATAAGTTAGATTGGTAATAATAAGAGTAATAAGTTCAGTAATCTTCGTTCTATCGATCATATAAGCATAATATGGCTAATAATATGAGTTAGCTTGATAATAGTAAGAGGAATAAGTATAGTAATTGTCATTCTATCGATCATATAAGCATAATATGGCTAATAATGTGAGTTAGATTGATAATAATGAGAGTAACAGGTTTAGAAATTGTCGTTCAATCGATCATATAAGCATAATATGGCTAATAATATGAGTTAGACTGATAATAGCAAGAGTAATAAGAATAGTAATTGTCGTTCTATCGATCATATCTGCATAATATGGCGAATAATATGAGTTAGATTGATAATAATATGAGTAACAAGCATAGTATATGTCGTTCTATCGATAATACAAGCATAATATGGCTAATAATATGAGTTAGATTGGTAATAATAAGAGTAATAAGTACAGTAATCTTCGTTCAATCGATCATATAAGCATAATATGGCTAATAATATGAGTTAGCTTGATAATAGTAAGAGGAATAAGTATAGTAATTGTCGTTCTATCGATAATTTAAGCATAATATGGCTAATAATATGAGTTAGATTGGTAATAATAAGAGTAATAAGTACAGTAATCCTCGTTCAATCGATCATATAAGCATAATATGGCCAATAATATGAGTTCGATTAGTAATAATAATAACAGTAATAAGTATAGTAATTGTCGTTCAATCGATCATATCAGCATTATATGGTTAATAATATGAGTTAGATTGATAATAATAACAGTAATATGTATAGTAATTGTCGTTCTATCGATCATATAAGCATAATATGGCTAATAATATGAGTTAGATTGATAATAATAAGAGTAATGAGTATAGTAATTGTCGTCCTATCGATCATATCCACATAATATGGCCAATAATATGAGTTAGATTGATAATAATAAGAGTAACAAGTATAGTAATTGTCGTTCTATCGATAATATAAGCATAATATGGCTAATAATATGAGTTAGATTGGTAATAATAAGAGTAATAAGTACAGTAATCTTCGTTCAATCGATCATATAAGCATAATATGGCTAATAATATGAGTTAGCTTGATAATAGTAAGAGGAATTAGTATAGTAATTGTCATTCTATCGATCATATAAGCATAATATGGCTAATAATGTGAGTTAGATTGATTACAATGAGAGTAACAGGTTTAGAAATTGTCGTTCAATCGATCATATAAGCATAATATGGCTAATAATATGAGTTAGATTGATAATAATAATAGTAACAAGTATAGAAATTGTCGTTCTATCGATAATATAAGCATAATATGGCCAATAATATGAGTTAGATTGAAATAATAACAGTAATAAGTATAGTAATTGTCGTTCTATCGATCATATAAGCATAATATGGCTAATAATATGAGTTAGATTGATAATAATAAGAGTAATGAGTATAGTAATTGTCGTTCTATCGATCATATCTGCATTATATGGTTAATAATATGAGTTAGATTGATAATAATAAGAGTAACAAGTATAGTAATTGTCGTTCTATCGATAATATAAGCATAATATGGCTAATAATATGAGTTAGATTGATAATAATAAGAGTAACAAGTATAGTAATTGTCGTTCAATCGATATTATAAGCATAATATGGCTCATAATATGAGTTAGATTGATAATAATAAGAGTAATAAGTATAGTAATTGTCGTTCTATCGATCAAATAAGCATAATATGGCTAATAATATGAGTTAGATTGATAATAATGAGAGAATCAAGTATAGTAATCCTCGTTCAATCAATCATATAAGCATAATATGGCTAATAATATGAGTTAGATTGATAATAGCAAGAGTAATAAGTATAGTAATTGTCGTTCTATCGATCATATCTGCATAATATGGTTAATAATATGAGTTAGATTGATAATAATAAGAGTAATGAGTATAGTAATTGTCGTCCTATCGATCATATCCACATAATATGGCCAATAATATGAGTTAGATTGATGATAATAAGAGTAACAAGTATAGTAATTGTCGTTCTATCGATAATATAAGCATAATATGGCTAATAGTATGAGTTAGATTGATAATAGTAAGAGTAACAAGTGTAGTAATTGTCGTTCTATCGATCATATAAGCATAATATGGCCAATAATATGAGTTAGATTGAAATAGTAACAGTAATAAGTATAGTAATTGTCGTTCTATCGATCATATAAGCATAATATGGCTAATAATATGAGTTAGCTTGATAATAGTAAGAGGAATAAGTATAGTAATTGTCATTCTATCGATCATATAAGCATAATATGGCTAATAATGTGAGTTAGATTGATAATAATGAGAGTAACAGGTTTAGAAATTGTCGTTCAATCGATCATATAAGCATAATATGGCTAATAATGTGAGTTAGATTGACAATAATAAGAGTAACAAGTGTAGTAATTGTCGTTCTATCGATCATATAAGCATAATATGGCCAATAATATGAGTTAGATTGAAATAATAACAGTAATAAGTATGGTAATTGTCGTTCTATCGGTCATATAAGCGTAATACGGCTAATAATATGAGTTAGATTGATAATAATAAGAGTAATGAGTATAGTAATTGTCGTCCTATCGATCATATAAGCATAATATGGCTAATAATATGAGTTCGATTGATAATAATGAGAGTAACAGGTTTAGAAATTGTCGTTCAATCGATCATATAAGCATAATATGGCTAATAATGTGAGTTAGATTGATAATAATAAGAGTAACAAGTATAGTAATTGACGTTCAATCGATCATATAAGCATAATATGGCGAATAATATGAGTTAGATTGATAATAATATGAGTAACAAGCATAGTATATGTCGTTCTATCGATAATATAAGCTTAATATGGCTAATAATATAAGTTAGATTGGTAATAATAAGAGTAATAAGTTCAGTAATCTTCGTTCAATGGATCATATAAGCATAATATGGCTAATAATATGAGTTAGCTTGTTAATAGTAAGAGGAATAAGTATAGTAATTGTCATTCTATCGATCATATAAGCATAATATGGCTAATAATATGAGTTAGATTGATAATAATGAGAGTACCAGGTTTAGAAATTGTCGTTCAATCGATCATATAAGCATAATATGGCTAATAATATGAGATAGATTGATAATTATAAGAGTAACAAGTATAGTAATTGTCGTTCTATCGATCATATATGCATAATATGGCCAATAATATGAGTTAGAATGAAATAATAACAGTAATAAGTATAGTAATTGTCGTTCTATCGATCATATAAGCATAATATGGCTAATAATATGAGTTAGCTTGATAATAGTAAGAGGAATAAGTATAGTAATTGTCATTCTATCGATCAAATAAGCATAATATGGCTAATAATGTGAGTTAGATTGATAATAATGAGAGTAACAGGTTCAGAAATTGTCGTTCAATCGATCATGTAAGCATAATATGGCTAATAATATGAGTTAGACTGATAATAGCAAGAGTAATAAGAATAGTAATTGTCGTTCTATCGATCATATCTGCATAATATGGCGAATAATATGAGTTAGATTGATAATAATATGAGTAACAAGCATAGTATATGTCGATCTATCGATAATACAAGCATAATATGGCTAATAATATGAGTTAGATTGGTAATAATAAGAGTAATAAGTACAGTAATCTTCGTTCAATCGATCATATAAGCATAATATGGCTAATAATATGAGTTAGCTTGATAATAGTAAGAGGAATAAGTATAGTAATTGTCATTCTATCGATCATATGAGCATAATATGGCTAATAATATGAGTTAGATTGATAATAATGAGAGTACCAGGTTTATAAATTGTCGTTCAATCGATCATATAAGCATAATATGGCTAATAATATGAGTTAGATTGATAATTATAAGAGTGAGTAACAAGTATAGTAATTGTCGTTCTATCGATCATATATGCATAATATGGCCAATAATATGAGTTAGATTGAAATAATAACAGTAATAAGTATAGTAATTGTCGTTCTATCGATCATATAAGCATAATATGCCTAATAATATGAGTTAGATTGATAATAATAAGAGTAATAAGTATAGTAATTGTCGTTCTATCGATCATATAAGCATAATATGGCTAATAATATGAGTTAGATTGATAATAATGAGAGTAACAAGTATAGAAATTGGCGTTCAATCGATCATATAAGCATAATATGGCTAATAATATTAGATAGATTGATAATAATAATAGTAACAAGTATAGAAATTGTCGTTCTATCGATAATATAAGCATAATATGGCCAATAATATGAGTTAGATTGAAATAATAACAGTAATAAGTATAGTAATTGTCGTTCTATCGATCATATAAGCATAATATGGCTAATAATATGAGTTAGATTGATAATAATAAGAGTAATGAGTATAGTAATTGTCGTCCTATCGATCATATAAGCATAATATGGCTAATAATATGAGTTCGATTGATAATAATGAGAGTAACATGTTTAGAAATTGTCGTTCAATCGATAATATAAGCATAATATGGCAAATAATATGAGTTAGATTGATAATAATAAGAGTAACAAGTATAGTAATTGTCGTTCTATCGATCATATATGCATAATATGGCCAATAATATGAGTTAGAATGAAATAATAACAGTAATAAGTATAGTAATTGTCGTTCAATCGATCATATAAGCATAATATGGCTAATAATATGAGATAGATTGATAATTATAAGAGTAACAAGTATAGTAATTGTCGTTCTATCGATCATATATGCATAATATGGCCAATAATATGAGTTAGATTGAAATAATAACAGTAATAAGTATAGTAATTGTCGTTCTATCGATCATATAAGCATAATATGCCTAATAATATGAGTTAGATTGATAATAATAAGAGTAATAAGTATAGTAATTGTCGTTCTATCGATCATATAAGCATAATATGGCTAATAATATGAGTTAGATTGATAATAATGAGAGTAACAAGTATAGAAATTGGCGTTCAATCGATCATATAAGCATAATATGGCTAATAATATTAGATAGATTGATAATAATAATAGTAACAAGTATAGAAATTGTCGTTCTATCGATAATATAAGCATAATATGGCCAATAATATGAGTTAGATTGAAATAATAACAGTAATAAGTATAGTAATTGTCGTTCTATCGATCATATAAGCATAATATGGCTAATAATATGAGTTAGATTGATAATAATAAGAGTAATGAGTATAGTAATTGTCGTTCTATCGATCATATCTGCATTATATGGTTAATAATATGAGTTAGATTGATAATAATAAGAGTAACAAGTATAGTAATTGTCGTTCTATCGATAATATAAGCATAATATGGCTAATAATATGAGTTAGATTGATAATAATAAGAGTAACAAGTATAGTAATTGTCGTTCAATCGATATTATAAGCATAATATGGGTCATAATATGAGTTAGATTGATAATAATAAGAGTAATAAGTATAGTAATTGTCGTTCTATCGATCAAATAAGCATAATATGGCTAATAATATGAGTTAGATTGATAATAATGAGAGAATCAAGTATAGTAATCCTCGTTCAATCAATCATATAAGCATAATATGGCTAATAATATGAGTTAGATTGATAATAGCAAGAGTAATAAGTATAGTAATTGTCGTTCTATCGATCATATCTGCATAATATGGTTAATAATATGAGTTAGATTGATAATAATAAGAGTAATGAGTATAGTAATTGTCGTCCTATCGATCATATCCACATAATATGGCCAATAATATGAGTTAGATTGATAATAATAAGAGTAACAAGTATAGTAATTGTCGTTCTATCGATAATATAAGCATAACATGGCTAATAGTATGAGTTAGATTGATAATAGTAAGAGTAACAAGTATAGTAATTGTCGTTCAATCGATCGTATAAGCATAATATGGCGAATAATATGAGTTAGATTGATAATAATATGAGTAACAAGTATAGAAATTGTCGTTATATCGATAATATAAGCATAATATGGCTAATAATATGAGTTAGATTGATAATAATAAGAGTAACAAGTATAGTAATTGTCGTTCAATCGATATTATAAGCATAATATGGCTAATAATATGAGTTAGATTGATAATAATAAGAGTAACAAGTATAGTAATTGTCATTCTATCGATCATATAAGCATAATATGGCTAATAATATGAGCTAGATTGATAATAATGAGAGTAACAGGTTTAGAAATTGTCGTTCAATCGATATTATAAGCATTATATGGCTAATAATATGAGTTAGATTGATAATAATAAGAGTAATAAGTATAGTAATTGTCATTCTATCGATCATATAAGCATAATATGGCTAATAATATGAGTTAGATTGATAATAATGAGAGTAACAGGTTTAGAAATTGTCGTTCTATCGATCATATAAGCATAATATGGCTAATAATATGAGTTAGATTGATAATAATGAGAGAAACAAGTATAGAAATTGTCGTTCAATCGATCATATAAGCATAATATGGCTAATAATATGAGTTAGATTGATAATAATAAGAGTAACAAGTATAGTAATTGTCGTTCTATCGATAATATAAGCATAATATGGCTAATAATATGAGTTAGATTGGTAATAATAAGAGTAATAAGTACAGTAATCTTTGTTCAATCGATCATATAAGCATAATATGGCTAATAATATGAGTCAGCTTGATAATCGTAAGAGGAATAAGTATAGTAATTGTCGTTCTATCGATCATATAAGCATAATATGGCTAATAATATGAGTTAGATTGATAATAATAAGAGTAATGAGTATAGTAATTGTCGTTCTATCGATAATATAAGCATAATATGGCCAATAATATGAGTTAGATTGAAATAATAACAGTAATAAGTATAGTAATTGTCGTTCTATCGATCATATAAGCATAATATGGCCAATAATATGAGTTAGATTGATAATAATAAGAGTAACAAGTATAGTAATTGTCGTTCTATCGATAATATAAGCATAATATGGCTAATAATATGAGTTAGATTGATAATAATAAGAGTAACAAGTATAGAAATTGTCGTGCAATCGATATTATAAGCATAATATGGCTAATAATTTGAGTTAGATTGATAATAATAAGAGTAATGAGTATAGTAATTGTCGTCCTATCGATCATATCCACATAATATGGCCAATAATATGAGTTAGATTGATGATAATAAGAGTAACAAGTATAGTAATTGTCGTTCTATCGATAATATAAGCATAATATGGCTAATAGTATGAGTTAGATTGATAATAGTAAGAGTAACAAGTGTAGTAATTGTCGTTCTATCGATCATATAAGCATAATATGGCCAATAATATGAGTTAGATTGAAATAGTAACAGTAATAAGTATAGTAATTGTCGTTCTATCGATCATATAAGCATAATATGGCTAATAATATGAGTTAGCTTGATAATAGTAAGAGGAATAAGTATAGTAATTGTCATTCTATCGATCATATAAGCATAATATGGCTAATAATGTGAGTTAGATTGATAATAATGAGAGTAACAGGTTTAGAAATTGTCGTTCAATCGATCATATAAGCATAATATGGCTAATAATGTGAGTTAGATTGATAATAATAAGAGTAACAAGTGTAGTAATTGTCGTTCTATCGATCATATAAGCATAATATGGCCAATAATATGAGTTAGATTGAAATAATAACAGTAATAAGTATGGTAATTGTCGTTCTATCGGTCATATAAGCGTAATACGGCTAATAATATGAGTTAGATTGATAATAATAAGAGTAATGAGTATAGTAATTGTCGTCCTATCGATCATATAAGCATAATATGGCTAATAATATGAGTTCGATTGATAATAATGAGAGTAACAGGTTTAGAAATTGTCGTTCAATCGATAATATAAGCATAATATGGCAAATAATATGAGTTAGATTGATAATAATAAGAGTAACAAGTATAGTAATTGTCGTTCAATCGATCATATAAGCATAATATGGCGAATAATATGAGTTAGATTGATAATAATATGAGTAACAAGCATAGTATATGTCGTTCTATCGATAATATAAGCATAATATGGCTAATAATATAAGTTAGATTGGTAATAATAAGAGTAATAAGTTCAGTAATCTTCGTTCAATGGATCATATAAGCATAATATGGCTAATAATATGAGTTACCTTGTTAATAGTAAGAGGAATAAGTATAGTAATTGTCATTCTATCGATCATATAAGCATAATATGGCTAATAATATGAGTTAGATTGATAATAATGAGAGTACCAGGTTTATAAATTGTCGTTCAATCGATCATATAAGCATAATATGGCTAATAATATGAGTTAGATTGATAATTATAAGAGTAACAAGTATAGTAATTGTCGTTCTATCGATAATTTAAGCATAATATGGCTAATAATATGAGTTAGATTGGTAATAATAAGAGTAATAAGTACAGTAATCCTCGTTCAATCGATCATATAAGCATAATATGGCCAATAATATGAGTTCGATTAGTAATAATAATAACAGTAATAAGTATAGTAATTGTCGTTCAATCGATCATATCAGCATTATATGGTTAATAATATGAGTTAGATTGATAATAATAAGAGTAATGAGTATAGTAATTGTCGTCCTATCGATCATATCCACATAATATGGCCAATAATATGAGATAGATTGATAATAATAAGGGTAATAAGTATAGTAATTGTCGTTCTATCGATCATATAAGCATAATATGGCCAATAATATGAGTTAGATTGAAATAATAACAGTAATAAGTATAGTAATTGTCGTTCTATCGATCATATAAGCATAATATGGCTAATAATATGAGTTAGATTGATAATAATAAGAGTAATTAGTATAGTAATTGTCGTCCCATCGATCATATCCACATAATATGGCCAATAATATGAGTTAGATTGATAATAATAAGAGTAACAAGTATAGTAATTGTCGTTCTATCGATAATATAAGCATAATATGGATAATAATATGAGTTAGATTGATAATAATAAGAGTAACAAGTATAGAAATTGTCGTGCAATCGATATTATAAGCATAATATGGCTAATAATATGAGTTAGATTGATAATAATAAGAGTAATGAGTATAGTAATTGTCGTCCTATCGATCATATCCACATAATATGGCCAATAATATGAGTTAGATTGGTGATAATAAGAGTAACAAGTATAGTAATTGTCGTTCTATCGATAATATAAGCATAATATGGCTAATAGTATGAGTTAGATTGATAATAGTAAAAGTAAAAAGTATAGTAATTGTCGTTCAATCGATCATATAAGCATAATATGGCGAATAATATGAGTTAGATTGATAATAATATGAGTAACAAGCATAGTATATGTCGTTCTATCGATAATATAAGCATAATATGGCTAATAATATGAGTTAGATTGGTAATAATAAGAGTGATGAGTATAGTAATTGTCGTTCTATCGATCATATCTGCATTATATGGTTAATAATATGAGTTAGATTGATAATAATAAGAGTAATGAGTACAGTAATTGTCGTCCTATCGATCATATCCACATAATATGGCCAATAGTATGAGTTAGATTGATAATAATAAGGGTAATAAGTATAGTAATTGTCGTTCTATCGATCACATAAGCATAATATGGCTAATAATATGAGTTAGATTGATAATAATGAGAGTAACAGGTTTAGAAATTGTCGTTCAATCGATCATATAAGCATAATATGGCTAATAATATGAGTTAGATTGATAATAATAATAGTAACAAGTATAGAAATTGTCGTTCTATCGATAATATAAGCATAATATGGCCAATAATATGAGTTAGATTGAAATAATAACAGTAATAAGTATAGTAATTGTCGTTCTATCGATCATATAAGCATAATATGGCTAATAATATGAGTTAGATTGATAATAATAAGAGTAATGAGTATAGTAATTGTCGTTCTATCGATCATATCTGCATTATATGGTTAATAATATGAGTTAGATTGATAATAATAAGAGTAATGAGTACAGTAATTGTCGTCCTATCGATCATATCCACATAATATGGCCAATAATATGAGTTAGATTGATAATAATAAGGGTAATAAGTATAGTAATTGTCGTTCTATCGATCACATAAGCATAATATGGCTAATAATATGAGTTAGATTGATAATAATGAGAGTAACAAGTATAGAAATTGTCGTTCAATCGATCATATAAGCATATTATGGCTAATAATATGAGTTAGATTGATAATAATAAGAGTAACATGTATAGTAATTGTCGTTCAATCGATCATATAAGCATAATATGGCGAATAATATGAGCTAGATTGAAATAATAACAGTAATAAGTATAGTAATTGTCGTTCTATCGATCATATAAGCATAATATGGCGAATAATATGAGTTAGATTGAAATAATAACAGTAATAAGTATAGTAATTGTCGTTCTATCGGTCATATAAGCGTAATATGGCTAATAATATGAGTTAGATTGATAATAATAAGAGTAATGAGTATAGTAATTGTCGTCCTATCGATCATATAAGCATAATATGGCTAATAATATGAGTTCGATTGATAATAATGAGAGTAACATGTTTAGAAATTGTCGTTCAATCGATAATATAAGCATAATATGGCAAATAATATAAGTTAGATTGATAATAATAAGAGTAACAAGTATAGTAATTGTCGTTCTATCGATCATATATGCATAATATGGCCAATAATATGAGTTAGAATGAAATAATAACAGTAATAAGTATAGTAATTGTCGTTCAATCGATCATATAAGCATAATATGGCTAATAATATGAGATAGATTGATAATTATAAGAGTAACAAGTATAGTAATTGTCGTTCTATCGATCATATATGCATAATATGGCCAATAATATGAGTTAGATTGAAATAATAACAGTAATAAGTATAGTAATTGTCGTTCTATCGATCATATAAGCATAATATGCCTAATAATATGAGTTAGATTGATAATAATAAGAGTAATAAGTATAGTAATTGTCGTTCTATCGATCATATAAGCATAATATGGCTAATAATATGAGTTAGATTGATAATAATGAGAGTAACAAGTATAGAAATTGGCGTTCAATCGATCATATAAGCATAATATGGCTAATAATATTAGATAGATTGATAAAAATAAGAGTAATAAGTATAGTAATTGTCGTTCTATCGATCATATAAGCATAATATGGCTAATAATATGACTTAGATTGATAATAATAAGAGCAATGAGTATAGTAATTGTCGTCCTATCGAACATATAAGCATAATATGGCTAATAATATGAGTTAGATTGATAATAATGAGAGTAACGAGTATAGAAATTGTCGTTCAATCGATCATATAAGCATAATATGGCTAATAATATGAGTTAGATTGATAATAATAAGAGTAACAAGTATAGTAATTGTCGTTCTATCGATCATATCTGCATTATATGGTTAATAATATGAGTTAGATTGATAACAATAAGAGTAATGAGTACAGTAATTGTCGTCCTATCGATCATATCCACATAATATGGCCAATAATATGAGTTAGATTGATAATAATAAGGGTAATAAGTATAGTAATTGTCGTTCTATCGATCACATAAGCATAATATGGCTAATAATATGAGTTAGATTGATAATAATGAGAGTAACAAGTATAGAAATTGTCGTTCAATCGATCATATTAGCATAATATGGCTAATATGAGTTAGATTGATAATAATAAGAGTAACAAGTATAGTAATTGTCGTTCTATCTATAATTTTAGCATAATATGGCTAATAATATGAGTTAGATTGGTAATAATGAGAGTAACAAGTATAGAAATTGTCGTTCAATCGATCATATAAGCATAATATGGCTAATAATATGAGTTAGATTGATAATAATAAGAGTAACAAGTATAGTAATTGTCGTTCTATCGATAATTTAAGCATAATATGGCTAATAATATGAGTTAGATTGGTAATAATAACAGTAATAAGTATAGTAATCCTCGTTCAATCGATCATATAAGCATAATATGGCCAATAATATGAGTTCGATTAGTAATAATAATAACAGTAATAAGTATAGTAATTGTCGTTCAATCGATCATATCAGCATTATATGGTTAATAATATGAGTTAGATTGATAATAATAAGAGTAATGAGTACAGTAATTGTCGTCCTATCGATCATATCCACATAATATGGCCAATAATATGAGTTAGATTGATAATAATAAGAGTAACAAGTATAGTAATTGTCGTTCTATCGATAATATAAGCATAATATGGCTAATAATATGAGTTAGATTGATAATAATAAGAGTAACAAGTATAGAAATTGTCGTGCAATCGATATTATAAGCATAATATGGCTAATAATATGAGTTAGATTGATAATAATAAGAGTAATGAGTATAGTAATTGTCGTCCTATCGATCATATCCACATAATATGGCCAATAATATGAGTTAGATTGATGATAATAAGAGTAACAAGTATAGTAATTGTCGTTCTATCGATAATATAAGCATAATATGGCTAATAGTATGAGTTAGATTGATAATAGTAAGAGTAACAAGTGTAGTAATTGTCGTCCTATCGATCATATCCACATAATATGGCCAATAGTATGAGTTAGATTGATAATAATAAGGGTAATAAGTATAGTAATTGTCGTTCTATCGATCACATAAGCATAATATGGCTAATAATATGAGTTAGATTGATAATAATGAGAGTAACAGGTTTAGAAATTGTCGTTCAATCGATCATATAAGCATAATATGGCTAATAATATGAGTTAGATTGATAATAATAATAGTAACAAGTATAGAAATTGTCGTTCTATCGATAATATAAGCATAATATGGCCAATAATATGAGTTAGATTGAAATAATAACAGTAATAAGTATAGTAATTGTCGTTCTATCGATCATATAAGCATAATATGGCTAATAATATGAGTTAGATTGATAATAATAAGAGTAATGAGTATAGTAATTGTCGTTCTATCGATCATATCTGCATTATATGGTTAATAATATGAGTTAGATTGATAATAATAAGAGTAATGAGTACAGTAATTGTCGTCCTATCGATCATATCCACATAATATGGCCAATAATATGAGTTAGATTGATAATAATAAGGGTAATAAGTATAGTAATTGTCGTTCTATCGATCACATAAGCATAATATGGCTAATAATATGAGTTAGATTGATAATAATGAGAGTAACAAGTATAGAAATTGTCGTTCAATCGATCATATAAGCATATTATGGCTAATAATATGAGTTAGATTGATAATAATAAGAGTAACATGTATAGTAATTGTCGTTCAATCGATCATATAAGCATAATATGGCGAATAATATGAGCTAGATTGAAATAATAACAGTAATAAGTATAGTAATTGTCGTTCTATCGATCATATAAGCATAATATGGCGAATAATATGAGTTAGATTGAAATAATAACAGTAATAAGTATAGTAATTGTCGTTCTATCGGTCATATAAGCGTAATATGGCTAATAATATGAGTTAGATTGATAATAATAAGAGTAATGAGTATAGTAATTGTCGTCCTATCGATCATATAAGCATAATATGGCTAATAATATGAGTTCGATTGATAATAATGAGAGTAACATGTTTAGAAATTGTCGTTCAATCGATAATATAAGCATAATATGGCAAATAATATGAGTTAGATTGATAATAATAAGAGTAACAAGTATAGTAATTGTCGTTCTATCGATCATATATGCATAATATGGCCAATAATATGAGTTAGAATGAAATAATAACAGTAATAAGTATAGTAATTGTCGTTCAATCGATCATATAAGCATAATATGGCTAATAATATGAGATAGATTGATAATTATAAGAGTAACAAGTATAGTAATTGTCGTTCTATCGATCATATATGCATAATATGGCCAATAATATGAGTTAGATTGAAATAATAACAGTAATAAGTATAGTAATTGTCGTTCTATCGATCATATAAGCATAATATGCCTAATAATATGAGTTAGATTGATAATAATAAGAGTAATAAGTATAGTAATTGTCGTTCTATCGATCATATAAGCATAATATGGCTAATAATATGAGTTAGATTGATAATAATGAGAGTAACAAGTATAGAAATTGGCGTTCAATCGATCATATAAGCATAATATGGCTAATAATATTAGATAGATTGATAAAAATAAGAGTAATAAGTATAGTAATTGTCGTTCTATCGATCATATAAGCATAATATGGCTAATAATATGACTTAGATTGATAATAATAAGAGCAATGAGTATAGTAATTGTCGTCCTATCGAACATATAAGCATAATATGGCTAATAATATGAGTTAGATTGATAATAATGAGAGTAACGAGTATAGAAATTGTCGTTCAATCGATCATATAAGCATAATATGGCTAATAATATGAGTTAGATTGATAATAATAAGAGTAACAAGTATAGTAATTGTCGTTCTATCGATCATATCTGCATTATATGGTTAATAATATGAGTTAGATTGATAACAATAAGAGTAATGAGTACAGTAATTGTCGTCCTATCGATCATATCCACATAATATGGCCAATAATATGAGTTAGATTGATAATAATAAGGGTAATAAGTATAGTAATTGTCGTTCTATCGATCACATAAGCATAATATGGCTAATAATATGAGTTAGATTGATAATAATGAGAGTAACAAGTATAGAAATTGTCGTTCAATCGATCATATTAGCATAATATGGCTAATATGAGTTAGATTGATAATAATAAGAGTAACAAGTATAGTAATTGTCGTTCTATCTATAATTTTAGCATAATATGGCTAATAATATGAGTTAGATTGGTAATAATGAGAGTAACAAGTATAGAAATTGTCGTTCAATCGATCATATAAGCATAATATGGCTAATAATATGAGTTAGATTGATAATAATAAGAGTAACAAGTATAGTAATTGTCGTTCTATCGATAATTTAAGCATAATATGGCTAATAATATGAGTTAGATTGGTAATAATAACAGTAATAAGTATAGTAATCCTCGTTCAATCGATCATATAAGCATAATATGGCCAATAATATGAGTTCGATTAGTAATAATAATAACAGTAATAAGTATAGTAATTGTCGTTCAATCGATCATATCAGCATTATATGGTTAATAATATGAGTTAGATTGATAATAATAAGAGTAATGAGTACAGTAATTGTCGTCCTATCGATCATATCCACATAATATGGCCAATAATATGAGTTAGATTGATAATAATAAGAGTAACAAGTATAGTAATTGTCGTTCTATCGATAATATAAGCATAATATGGCTAATAATATGAGTTAGATTGATAATAATAAGAGTAACAAGTATAGAAATTGTCGTGCAATCGATATTATAAGCATAATATGGCTAATAATATGAGTTAGATTGATAATAATAAGAGTAATGAGTATAGTAATTGTCGTCCTATCGATCATATCCACATAATATGGCCAATAATATGAGTTAGATTGATGATAATAAGAGTAACAAGTATAGTAATTGTCGTTCTATCGATAATATAAGCATAATATGGCTAATAGTATGAGTTAGATTGATAATAGTAAGAGTAACAAGTGTAGTAATTGTCGTTCTATCGATCATATAAGCCTAATATGGCCAATAATATGAGTTAGATTGAAATAATAACAGTAATAAGTATAGTAATTGTCGTTCTATCGATCATATAAGCATAATATGGCTAATAATATGAGTTAGCTTGATAATAGTAAGAGGAATAAGTATAGTAATTGTCATTCTATCGATCATATAAGCATAATATGGCTAATAATGTGAGTTAGATTGATAATAATGAGAGTAACAGGTTTAGAAATTGTCGTTCAATCGATCATATAAGCATAATATGGCCAATAATATGAGTTAGATTGAAATAATAACAGTAATAAGTATAGTAATTGTCGTTCTATCGGTCATATAAGCGTAATATGGCTAATAATATGAGTTAGATTGATAATAATAAGAGTAATGAGTATAGTAATTGTCGTCCTATCGATCATATCCACACAATATGGCCAATAATATGAGTTAGATTGATAATAATAAGAGTAACAAGTATAGTAATTGTCGTTCTATCGATAATATAAGCATAATATGGCTAATAATATGAGTTAGATTGATAATAATAAGAGTAACAAGTATAGAAATTGTCGTGCAATCGATATTATAAGCATAATATGGCTAATAATATGAGTTAGATTGATAATAATAAGAGTAATTAGTAGAGTAATTGTCGTCCCATCGATCATATCCACATAATATGGCCAATAATATGAGTTAGATTGATAATAATAAGAGTAACAAGTATAGTAATTGTCGTTCTATCGATAATATAAGCATAATATGGATAATAATATGAGTTAGATTGATAATAATAAGAGTAACAAGTATAGAAATTGTCGTGCAATCGATATTATAAGCATAATATGGCTAATAATATGAGTTAGATTGATAATAATAAGAGTAATGAGTATAGTAATTGTCGTCCTATCGATCATATAAGCATAATATGGCTAATAATATGAGTTCGATTGATAATAATGAGAGTAACATGTTTAGAAATTGTCGTTCAATCGATAATATAAGCATAATATGGCAAATAATATGAGTTAGATTGATAATAATAAGAGTAACAAGTATAGTAATTGTCGTTCTATCGATCATATATGCATAATATGGCCAATAATATGAGTTAGAATGAAATAATAACAGTAATAAGTATAGTAATTGTCGTTCAATCGATCATATAAGCATAATATGGCTAATAATATGAGATAGATTGATAATTATAAGAGTAACAAGTATAGTAATTGTCGTTCTATCGATCATATATGCATAATATGGCCAATAATATGAGTTAGATTGAAATAATAACAGTAATAAGTATAGTAATTGTCGTTCTATCGATCATATAAGCATAATATGCCTAATAATATGAGTTAGATTGATAATAATAAGAGTAATAAGTATAGTAATTGTCGTTCTATCGATCATATAAGCATAATATGGCTAATAATATGAGTTAGATTGATAATAATGAGAGTAACAAGTATAGAAATTGGCGTTCAATCGATCATATAAGCATAATATGGCTAATAATATTAGATAGATTGATAATAATAATAGTAACAAGTATAGAAATTGTCGTTCTATCGATAATATAAGCATAATATGGCCAATAATATGAGTTAGATTGAAATAATAACAGTAATAAGTATAGTAATTGTCGTTCTATCGATCATATAAGCATAATATGGCTAATAATATGAGTTAGATTGATAATAATAAGAGTAATGAGTATAGTAATTGTCGTTCTATCGATCATATCTGCATTATATGGTTAATAATATGAGTTAGATTGATAATAATAAGAGTAACAAGTATAGTAATTGTCGTTCTATCGATAATATAAGCATAATATGGCTAATAATATGAGTTAGATTGATAATAATAAGAGTAACAAGTATAGTAATTGTCGTTCAATCGATATTATAAGCATAATATGGGTCATAATATGAGTTAGATTGATAATAATAAGAGTAATAAGTATAGTAATTGTCGTTCTATCGATCAAATAAGCATAATATGGCTAATAATATGAGTTAGATTGATAATAATGAGAGAATCAAGTATAGTAATCCTCGTTCAATCAATCATATAAGCATAATATGGCTAATAATATGAGTTAGATTGATAATAGCAAGAGTAATAAGTATAGTAATTGTCGTTCTATCGATCATATCTGCATAATATGGTTAATAATATGAGTTAGATTGATAATAATAAGAGTAATGAGTATAGTAATTGTCGTCCTATCGATCATATCCACATAATATGGCCAATAATATGAGTTAGATTGATAATAATAAGAGTAACAAGTATAGTAATTGTCGTTCTATCGATAATATAAGCATAACATGGCTAATAGTATGAGTTAGATTGATAATAGTAAGAGTAACAAGTATAGTAATTGTCGTTCAATCGATCGTATAAGCATAATATGGCGAATAATATGAGTTAGATTGATAATAATATGAGTAACAAGTATAGAAATTGTCGTTATATCGATAATATAAGCATAATATGGCTAATAATATGAGTTAGATTGATAATAATAAGAGTAACAAGTATAGTAATTGTCGTTCAATCGATATTATAAGCATAATATGGCTAATAATATGAGTTAGATTGATAATAATAAGAGTAACAAGTATAGTAATTGTCATTCTATCGATCATATAAGCATAATATGGCTAATAATATGAGCTAGATTGATAATAATGAGAGTAACAGGTTTAGAAATTGTCGTTCAATCGATATTATAAGCATTATATGGCTAATAATATGAGTTAGATTGATAATAATAAGAGTAATAAGTATAGTAATTGTCATTCTATCGATCATATAAGCATAATATGGCTAATAATATGAGTTAGATTGATAATAATGAGAGTAACAGGTTTAGAAATTGTCGTTCTATCGATCATATAAGCATAATATGGCTAATAATATGAGTTAGATTGATAATAATGAGAGAAACAAGTATAGAAATTGTCGTTCAATCGATCATATAAGCATAATATGGCTAATAATATGAGTTAGATTGATAATAATAAGAGTAACAAGTATAGTAATTGTCGTTCTATCGATAATATAAGCATAATATGGCTAATAATATGAGTTAGATTGGTAATAATAAGAGTAATAAGTACAGTAATCTTTGTTCAATCGATCATATAAGCATAATATGGCTAATAATATGAGTCAGCTTGATAATCGTAAGAGGAATAAGTATAGTAATTGTCGTTCTATCGATCATATAAGCATAATATGGCTAATAATATGAGTTAGATTGATAATAATAAGAGTAATGAGTATAGTAATTGTCGTTCTATCGATAATATAAGCATAATATGGCCAATAATATGAGTTAGATTGAAATAATAACAGTAATAAGTATAGTAATTGTCGTTCTATCGATCATATAAGCATAATATGGCCAATAATATGAGTTAGATTGATAATAATAAGAGTAACAAGTATAGTAATTGTCGTTCTATCGATAATATAAGCATAATATGGCTAATAATATGAGTTAGATTGATAATAATAAGAGTAACAAGTATAGAAATTGTCGTGCAATCGATATTATAAGCATAATATGGCTAATAATTTGAGTTAGATTGATAATAATAAGAGTAATGAGTATAGTAATTGTCGTCCTATCGATCATATCCACATAATATGGCCAATAATATGAGTTAGATTGATGATAATAAGAGTAACAAGTATAGTAATTGTCGTTCTATCGATAATATAAGCATAATATGGCTAATAGTATGAGTTAGATTGATAATAGTAAGAGTAACAAGTGTAGTAATTGTCGTTCTATCGATCATATAAGCATAATATGGCCAATAATATGAGTTAGATTGAAATAGTAACAGTAATAAGTATAGTAATTGTCGTTCTATCGATCATATAAGCATAATATGGCTAATAATATGAGTTAGCTTGATAATAGTAAGAGGAATAAGTATAGTAATTGTCATTCTATCGATCATATAAGCATAATATGGCTAATAATGTGAGTTAGATTGATAATAATGAGAGTAACAGGTTTAGAAATTGTCGTTCAATCGATCATATAAGCATAATATGGCTAATAATGTGAGTTAGATTGATAATAATAAGAGTAACAAGTGTAGTAATTGTCGTTCTATCGATCATATAAGCATAATATGGCCAATAATATGAGTTAGATTGAAATAATAACAGTAATAAGTATGGTAATTGTCGTTCTATCGGTCATATAAGCGTAATACGGCTAATAATATGAGTTAGATTGATAATAATAAGAGTAATGAGTATAGTAATTGTCGTCCTATCGATCATATAAGCATAATATGGCTAATAATATGAGTTCGATTGATAATAATGAGAGTAACAGGTTTAGAAATTGTCGTTCAATCGATAATATAAGCATAATATGGCAAATAATATGAGTTAGATTGATAATAATAAGAGTAACAAGTATAGTAATTGTCGTTCAATCGATCATATAAGCATAATATGGCGAATAATATGAGTTAGATTGATAATAATATGAGTAACAAGCATAGTATATGTCGTTCTATCGATAATATAAGCATAATATGGCTAATAATATAAGTTAGATTGGTAATAATAAGAGTAATAAGTTCAGTAATCTTCGTTCAATGGATCATATAAGCATAATATGGCTAATAATATGAGTTACCTTGTTAATAGTAAGAGGAATAAGTATAGTAATTGTCATTCTATCGATCATATAAGCATAATATGGCTAATAATATGAGTTAGATTGATAATAATGAGAGTACCAGGTTTATAAATTGTCGTTCAATCGATCATATAAGCATAATATGGCTAATAATATGAGTTAGATTGATAATTATAAGAGTAACAAGTATAGTAATTGTCGTTCTATCGATAATTTAAGCATAATATGGCTAATAATATGAGTTAGATTGGTAATAATAAGAGTAATAAGTACAGTAATCCTCGTTCAATCGATCATATAAGCATAATATGGCCAATAATATGAGTTCGATTAGTAATAATAATAACAGTAATAAGTATAGTAATTGTCGTTCAATCGATCATATCAGCATTATATGGTTAATAATATGAGTTAGATTGATAATAATAAGAGTAATGAGTATAGTAATTGTCGTCCTATCGATCATATCCACATAATATGGCCAATAATATGAGATAGATTGATAATAATAAGGGTAATAAGTATAGTAATTGTCGTTCTATCGATCATATAAGCATAATATGGCCAATAATATGAGTTAGATTGAAATAATAACAGTAATAAGTATAGTAATTGTCGTTCTATCGATCATATAAGCATAATATGGCTAATAATATGAGTTAGATTGATAATAATAAGAGTAATTAGTATAGTAATTGTCGTCCCATCGATCATATCCACATAATATGGCCAATAATATGAGTTAGATTGATAATAATAAGAGTAACAAGTATAGTAATTGTCGTTCTATCGATAATATAAGCATAATATGGATAATAATATGAGTTAGATTGATAATAATAAGAGTAACAAGTATAGAAATTGTCGTGCAATCGATATTATAAGCATAATATGGCTAATAATATGAGTTAGATTGATAATAATAAGAGTAATGAGTATAGTAATTGTCGTCCTATCGATCATATCCACATAATATGGCCAATAATATGAGTTAGATTGGTGATAATAAGAGTAACAAGTATAGTAATTGTCGTTCTATCGATAATATAAGCATAATATGGCTAATAGTATGAGTTAGATTGATAATAGTAAAAGTAAAAAGTATAGTAATTGTCGTTCAATCGATCATATAAGCATAATATGGCGAATAATATGAGTTAGATTGATAATAATATGAGTAACAAGCATAGTATATGTCGTTCTATCGATAATATAAGCATAATATGGCTAATAATATGAGTTAGATTGGTAATAATAAGAGTGATGAGTATAGTAATTGTCGTTCTATCGATCATATCTGCATTATATGGTTAATAATATGAGTTAGATTGATAATAATAAGAGTAATGAGTACAGTAATTGTCGTCCTATCGATCATATCCACATAATATGGCCAATAGTATGAGTTAGATTGATAATAATAAGGGTAATAAGTATAGTAATTGTCGTTCTATCGATCACATAAGCATAATATGGCTAATAATATGAGTTAGATTGATAATAATGAGAGTAACAGGTTTAGAAATTGTCGTTCAATCGATCATATAAGCATAATATGGCTAATAATATGAGTTAGATTGATAATAATAATAGTAACAAGTATAGAAATTGTCGTTCTATCGATAATATAAGCATAATATGGCCAATAATATGAGTTAGATTGAAATAATAACAGTAATAAGTATAGTAATTGTCGTTCTATCGATCATATAAGCATAATATGGCTAATAATATGAGTTAGATTGATAATAATAAGAGTAATGAGTATAGTAATTGTCGTTCTATCGATCATATCTGCATTATATGGTTAATAATATGAGTTAGATTGATAATAATAAGAGTAATGAGTACAGTAATTGTCGTCCTATCGATCATATCCACATAATATGGCCAATAATATGAGTTAGATTGATAATAATAAGGGTAATAAGTATAGTAATTGTCGTTCTATCGATCACATAAGCATAATATGGCTAATAATATGAGTTAGATTGATAATAATGAGAGTAACAAGTATAGAAATTGTCGTTCAATCGATCATATAAGCATATTATGGCTAATAATATGAGTTAGATTGATAATAATAAGAGTAACATGTATAGTAATTGTCGTTCAATCGATCATATAAGCATAATATGGCGAATAATATGAGCTAGATTGAAATAATAACAGTAATAAGTATAGTAATTGTCGTTCTATCGATCATATAAGCATAATATGGCGAATAATATGAGTTAGATTGAAATAATAACAGTAATAAGTATAGTAATTGTCGTTCTATCGGTCATATAAGCGTAATATGGCTAATAATATGAGTTAGATTGATAATAATAAGAGTAATGAGTATAGTAATTGTCGTCCTATCGATCATATAAGCATAATATGGCTAATAATATGAGTTCGATTGATAATAATGAGAGTAACATGTTTAGAAATTGTCGTTCAATCGATAATATAAGCATAATATGGCAAATAATATAAGTTAGATTGATAATAATAAGAGTAACAAGTATAGTAATTGTCGTTCTATCGATCATATATGCATAATATGGCCAATAATATGAGTTAGAATGAAATAATAACAGTAATAAGTATAGTAATTGTCGTTCAATCGATCATATAAGCATAATATGGCTAATAATATGAGATAGATTGATAATTATAAGAGTAACAAGTATAGTAATTGTCGTTCTATCGATCATATATGCATAATATGGCCAATAATATGAGTTAGATTGAAATAATAACAGTAATAAGTATAGTAATTGTCGTTCTATCGATCATATAAGCATAATATGCCTAATAATATGAGTTAGATTGATAATAATAAGAGTAATAAGTATAGTAATTGTCGTTCTATCGATCATATAAGCATAATATGGCTAATAATATGAGTTAGATTGATAATAATGAGAGTAACAAGTATAGAAATTGGCGTTCAATCGATCATATAAGCATAATATGGCTAATAATATTAGATAGATTGATAAAAATAAGAGTAATAAGTATAGTAATTGTCGTTCTATCGATCATATAAGCATAATATGGCTAATAATATGACTTAGATTGATAATAATAAGAGCAATGAGTATAGTAATTGTCGTCCTATCGAACATATAAGCATAATATGGCTAATAATATGAGTTAGATTGATAATAATGAGAGTAACGAGTATAGAAATTGTCGTTCAATCGATCATATAAGCATAATATGGCTAATAATATGAGTTAGATTGATAATAATAAGAGTAACAAGTATAGTAATTGTCGTTCTATCGATCATATCTGCATTATATGGTTAATAATATGAGTTAGATTGATAACAATAAGAGTAATGAGTACAGTAATTGTCGTCCTATCGATCATATCCACATAATATGGCCAATAATATGAGTTAGATTGATAATAATAAGGGTAATAAGTATAGTAATTGTCGTTCTATCGATCACATAAGCATAATATGGCTAATAATATGAGTTAGATTGATAATAATGAGAGTAACAAGTATAGAAATTGTCGTTCAATCGATCATATTAGCATAATATGGCTAATATGAGTTAGATTGATAATAATAAGAGTAACAAGTATAGTAATTGTCGTTCTATCTATAATTTTAGCATAATATGGCTAATAATATGAGTTAGATTGGTAATAATGAGAGTAACAAGTATAGAAATTGTCGTTCAATCGATCATATAAGCATAATATGGCTAATAATATGAGTTAGATTGATAATAATAAGAGTAACAAGTATAGTAATTGTCGTTCTATCGATAATTTAAGCATAATATGGCTAATAATATGAGTTAGATTGGTAATAATAACAGTAATAAGTATAGTAATCCTCGTTCAATCGATCATATAAGCATAATATGGCCAATAATATGAGTTCGATTAGTAATAATAATAACAGTAATAAGTATAGTAATTGTCGTTCAATCGATCATATCAGCATTATATGGTTAATAATATGAGTTAGATTGATAATAATAAGAGTAATGAGTACAGTAATTGTCGTCCTATCGATCATATCCACATAATATGGCCAATAATATGAGTTAGATTGATAATAATAAGAGTAACAAGTATAGTAATTGTCGTTCTATCGATAATATAAGCATAATATGGCTAATAATATGAGTTAGATTGATAATAATAAGAGTAACAAGTATAGAAATTGTCGTGCAATCGATATTATAAGCATAATATGGCTAATAATATGAGTTAGATTGATAATAATAAGAGTAATGAGTATAGTAATTGTCGTCCTATCGATCATATCCACATAATATGGCCAATAATATGAGTTAGATTGATGATAATAAGAGTAACAAGTATAGTAATTGTCGTTCTATCGATAATATAAGCATAATATGGCTAATAGTATGAGTTAGATTGATAATAGTAAGAGTAACAAGTGTAGTAATTGTCGTCCTATCGATCATATCCACATAATATGGCCAATAGTATGAGTTAGATTGATAATAATAAGGGTAATAAGTATAGTAATTGTCGTTCTATCGATCACATAAGCATAATATGGCTAATAATATGAGTTAGATTGATAATAATGAGAGTAACAGGTTTAGAAATTGTCGTTCAATCGATCATATAAGCATAATATGGCTAATAATATGAGTTAGATTGATAATAATAATAGTAACAAGTATAGAAATTGTCGTTCTATCGATAATATAAGCATAATATGGCCAATAATATGAGTTAGATTGAAATAATAACAGTAATAAGTATAGTAATTGTCGTTCTATCGATCATATAAGCATAATATGGCTAATAATATGAGTTAGATTGATAATAATAAGAGTAATGAGTATAGTAATTGTCGTTCTATCGATCATATCTGCATTATATGGTTAATAATATGAGTTAGATTGATAATAATAAGAGTAATGAGTACAGTAATTGTCGTCCTATCGATCATATCCACATAATATGGCCAATAATATGAGTTAGATTGATAATAATAAGGGTAATAAGTATAGTAATTGTCGTTCTATCGATCACATAAGCATAATATGGCTAATAATATGAGTTAGATTGATAATAATGAGAGTAACAAGTATAGAAATTGTCGTTCAATCGATCATATAAGCATATTATGGCTAATAATATGAGTTAGATTGATAATAATAAGAGTAACATGTATAGTAATTGTCGTTCAATCGATCATATAAGCATAATATGGCGAATAATATGAGCTAGATTGAAATAATAACAGTAATAAGTATAGTAATTGTCGTTCTATCGATCATATAAGCATAATATGGCGAATAATATGAGTTAGATTGAAATAATAACAGTAATAAGTATAGTAATTGTCGTTCTATCGGTCATATAAGCGTAATATGGCTAATAATATGAGTTAGATTGATAATAATAAGAGTAATGAGTATAGTAATTGTCGTCCTATCGATCATATAAGCATAATATGGCTAATAATATGAGTTCGATTGATAATAATGAGAGTAACATGTTTAGAAATTGTCGTTCAATCGATAATATAAGCATAATATGGCAAATAATATGAGTTAGATTGATAATAATAAGAGTAACAAGTATAGTAATTGTCGTTCTATCGATCATATATGCATAATATGGCCAATAATATGAGTTAGAATGAAATAATAACAGTAATAAGTATAGTAATTGTCGTTCAATCGATCATATAAGCATAATATGGCTAATAATATGAGATAGATTGATAATTATAAGAGTAACAAGTATAGTAATTGTCGTTCTATCGATCATATATGCATAATATGGCCAATAATATGAGTTAGATTGAAATAATAACAGTAATAAGTATAGTAATTGTCGTTCTATCGATCATATAAGCATAATATGCCTAATAATATGAGTTAGATTGATAATAATAAGAGTAATAAGTATAGTAATTGTCGTTCTATCGATCATATAAGCATAATATGGCTAATAATATGAGTTAGATTGATAATAATGAGAGTAACAAGTATAGAAATTGGCGTTCAATCGATCATATAAGCATAATATGGCTAATAATATTAGATAGATTGATAAAAATAAGAGTAATAAGTATAGTAATTGTCGTTCTATCGATCATATAAGCATAATATGGCTAATAATATGACTTAGATTGATAATAATAAGAGCAATGAGTATAGTAATTGTCGTCCTATCGAACATATAAGCATAATATGGCTAATAATATGAGTTAGATTGATAATAATGAGAGTAACGAGTATAGAAATTGTCGTTCAATCGATCATATAAGCATAATATGGCTAATAATATGAGTTAGATTGATAATAATAAGAGTAACAAGTATAGTAATTGTCGTTCTATCGATCATATCTGCATTATATGGTTAATAATATGAGTTAGATTGATAACAATAAGAGTAATGAGTACAGTAATTGTCGTCCTATCGATCATATCCACATAATATGGCCAATAATATGAGTTAGATTGATAATAATAAGGGTAATAAGTATAGTAATTGTCGTTCTATCGATCACATAAGCATAATATGGCTAATAATATGAGTTAGATTGATAATAATGAGAGTAACAAGTATAGAAATTGTCGTTCAATCGATCATATTAGCATAATATGGCTAATATGAGTTAGATTGATAATAATAAGAGTAACAAGTATAGTAATTGTCGTTCTATCTATAATTTTAGCATAATATGGCTAATAATATGAGTTAGATTGGTAATAATGAGAGTAACAAGTATAGAAATTGTCGTTCAATCGATCATATAAGCATAATATGGCTAATAATATGAGTTAGATTGATAATAATAAGAGTAACAAGTATAGTAATTGTCGTTCTATCGATAATTTAAGCATAATATGGCTAATAATATGAGTTAGATTGGTAATAATAACAGTAATAAGTATAGTAATCCTCGTTCAATCGATCATATAAGCATAATATGGCCAATAATATGAGTTCGATTAGTAATAATAATAACAGTAATAAGTATAGTAATTGTCGTTCAATCGATCATATCAGCATTATATGGTTAATAATATGAGTTAGATTGATAATAATAAGAGTAATGAGTACAGTAATTGTCGTCCTATCGATCATATCCACATAATATGGCCAATAATATGAGTTAGATTGATAATAATAAGAGTAACAAGTATAGTAATTGTCGTTCTATCGATAATATAAGCATAATATGGCTAATAATATGAGTTAGATTGATAATAATAAGAGTAACAAGTATAGAAATTGTCGTGCAATCGATATTATAAGCATAATATGGCTAATAATATGAGTTAGATTGATAATAATAAGAGTAATGAGTATAGTAATTGTCGTCCTATCGATCATATCCACATAATATGGCCAATAATATGAGTTAGATTGATGATAATAAGAGTAACAAGTATAGTAATTGTCGTTCTATCGATAATATAAGCATAATATGGCTAATAGTATGAGTTAGATTGATAATAGTAAGAGTAACAAGTGTAGTAATTGTCGTTCTATCGATCATATAAGCCTAATATGGCCAATAATATGAGTTAGATTGAAATAATAACAGTAATAAGTATAGTAATTGTCGTTCTATCGATCATATAAGCATAATATGGCTAATAATATGAGTTAGCTTGATAATAGTAAGAGGAATAAGTATAGTAATTGTCATTCTATCGATCATATAAGCATAATATGGCTAATAATGTGAGTTAGATTGATAATAATGAGAGTAACAGGTTTAGAAATTGTCGTTCAATCGATCATATAAGCATAATATGGCCAATAATATGAGTTAGATTGAAATAATAACAGTAATAAGTATAGTAATTGTCGTTCTATCGGTCATATAAGCGTAATATGGCTAATAATATGAGTTAGATTGATAATAATAAGAGTAATGAGTATAGTAATTGTCGTCCTATCGATCATATCCACACAATATGGCCAATAATATGAGTTAGATTGATAATAATAAGAGTAACAAGTATA